>NW_024081178.1:0-88123 GCF_003009895.1 Hyaena hyaena
ATTTAATTTTAGAGAGAAAGAATGCATGAGCATGTGCACAAGCGGGGGAGGGTAGAGAGACAGAGAGAGAGAGAGAGAGAGAGAGAGAGAGAGAGAGAGAATCTCAAGCAGGCTCCATGCTGTCAGCACAGCCCTGATGCAGGGCTCAAACTCATGAAACTGAGATCATGACCTGAGCTGAAATCAAGAGTTGGATGCTTAACTACTGAGTCCCCCAGACGCTGCTGGATAATTTTGTTATAATATTGACTTGGCTAACCAAACCTAATCATAGATGGTGAAATGTTCTCTAAGTCTAGTTTGGTGAAAGACTTAAAAAATAATTTGCAGTCATCAAGCATGCTTTATTTTCCTTTAATTTCTATTTGTTTCAGGAAATGAGCCCAGATATTATTTCTTACCCAGTTGTCCAGATTACCTTGACAATCACATTTTCTTGATGTAGGAGCAGGTTTTTTTGTTTTGTTTTGTTTTGTAATTTTATTTATTTATTGAGAGACAAAGAGAAAGAGAATGTGAGTGGGGGAGGGGCAGAGAGATAGGGAGAGAGAGAATCCCAAGCAGGCTCCATGCTGCCTATGCAGAGCCTGACATAGGGCTCGATCTCATGAACTGTGAGATCATAGCCTGAGGTGAAACCAAGAATCAGACACTTAACCCACTGAGCCCCCCAGGCAGCCCTTGATGCGTAGGAACTTTTGAGTTTATTTACTGAACACTTAGATTACATTCTTATGAGAACCCATTTAGGCAAGAATAAACTTTATCTCCTTTTGAAGGTGGGGTATGTAAGGCCCAGAGAGATTCAGGGGTAACTTGCCCCAGGACAAGTAGCTAGTAAGAGCCAGCTGGGATTTGCACCCAGACGTCTCGCTCAGGTCTGAGCTCAAAATACTACGGAGAAGAGTGGTTTACGTTCTGAGGATTCTATATTTTTCCTCAACAAGCATCCATGCAGTGCTCCCTCTGACGGTTGCATCTGGCCTGATTCGCCCGGGCTTGCACAGCAGGATAGTCACAGCTGCTGTGTCTACTTTCTGTGGTGGGAGAAGTTTTGGTGAGAAACAGTCTGTGGAGGTTTACAGAGTTTTCTTCTCTATTTGACCTACACAGAATACCAATTTTATTTCTTCTTAACATTAGTGGAAAATATAACATCATAAAACTTGCACAGAATTTTCCATAAGCGCTAAGCTGGAGATACAGTAAGACCTACTGTGTAAGTTAATAAAAGTAAAAATTTTCTCAAACATCACACAGTACATTTGTGTCATAATTCATTGGTCTGGGTTTCTTCATGCTAAGTGTTAACTTTTAATATTACCTTTAAAAAATTTTCTTAGCAACGAAATGAAAAGGAAAGAAATTTCCATTTTAT
Organism: Hyaena hyaena; assembly: GCF_003009895.1. Classification (NCBI taxonomy): domain Eukaryota; kingdom Metazoa; phylum Chordata; class Mammalia; order Carnivora; family Hyaenidae; genus Hyaena; species Hyaena hyaena. The sequence continues at coordinate 1,379 of NW_024081178.1, forward strand.
TTCCAAGAAAAATATATATTATAGGTTCTTTCATTTTTACAAGATTTTTCAAATGGATTTCATGATGCTTCGTGATTGGGTGTGCCTCTCAACCACTCCTCATCATTTTTCAACTGTGGAAATTATTTTTTTCGATTGATGTGATTTTTCATGATAATAGTCATAGCTATCATTTGGGAAACCTGAATCACATTCCAAGCTCTGTGTCAGGCACCTGATGTGTTTCAGGGTTTTGTTCAGTGCTTACGATATGTTAAGATGAAAGTGTTTGTCATTAACCCCATGTTATAGAGAACACAGTTACCTAACATATGGGACCGTGTGCACACTCAGTAAGTGGTAATGGCAGAATTGAAATTCAAATTGGTATGAAGTAATTTAATTACTCCTTCATATTTATCTAACTTTTATATTTGTTATGAGACATTTAAAATTCACAAAGAATAATAAACATGTATAAAAAGTAAGTAAATGACTGCCAAAAATTATCAGTATAGTCGAATTTCCTTGTATTCTCATCTATAGCCATTATCTCCCTCTCTTTCCCCTCAAAGTATGGCTGATTTGGGATTTATTTGTTCCAGGAATTTATTGTGCATGTATATTTCCCTAAGCAATAGATTAACATGGCTTGGGGTGTTAAATAAAATCTTGGTATAAAATTTTTGGGCCACCTGTGTGGCTCAGTTGGTTGAGCATCCAAATTCAGCTCAGGTCATGATCTCATGGCTCATGAGTTTGAGCCCCGCGTCGGGCTCTGTGCTGACAGCTTAGAGCCTGGAGCTACTTCAGATTCTGTGTCTCCCTCTCTCTCTGCCTCTTCCCTGCTCGTGCTCTGTCGCTTTCTCTCTCTCTCAAAAATTAAACACTAAAAAAATAAAATCTTCTAAGCAATGGGCAGTGATAGATGTAAATGATTGCTGGATACTTTGATGCATCAGTAAGTAGAACATAGATATAAGGACATGTTAGGATGAAAGAAAATAGGAGCTAAGTCACAAAGAGGGTGATAAACATGAGGTTATGGAGAGAGTGCTGTAAGGAGCGCACTGTTTTGAGTTACAGACTGTGGTACTGGGTCCAAGCATATTAATACCAACAGGGGGCGCCTGGGTGGCTCAGTCAGTTGAGAGTTTGACTTTGTCTAAGGTTATGATCTCACAGTTCCTGAGTTCGAGCCGTGCATCAGGCTCTGTGCTGATGGCTCAGAGCCTGGAGCCTGCTTCAGATTGTGTCTCTCTGTTCCTACTCCATTCACACTATGACTCTCTCTGAAAAATAAATAAATAAAACATTTTTAAAAAGTTAAAAAAATACCAACAGATGCTGGTCACAGGGCTCCCATGTGTGCCCTCACCAACATGGTGGTGAGTGGCCCTGAATGAGCAGGTCACCAGTGGGTGATGGCTTCATATGGGGCAGTCTCGATGCTCCCCCCAGTGCCAACAACGCTGATGAATGTGTTACATTTCATCGCCAAGGTCACGTGTAGTCCCTACCAAACACATACTTTCTTTTTTTTTTTTAATTTTTAAATGTTTTTATTGTGTGAGAGAAAGAAAGAGACAGCTTGAGCAGGGGAGGGTCAGAGAGAGAGGGAGACACAGAATCTGAAGCAGCTCCAAGCTCTGAGCTGTCAGCACAGAGCCCGACGCGGGGCTCGAACCCACGAACTGTGAGATCATGACCTGAGCCGAAGTCGGACGCTTAGCTGACTGAGCCCCCAGGCGCCCCCAGACGCACACTTTCATGAAGCTCCACCTTCACCTCATGTCCGCTCTCCTCCCTCCCTCTCTTCCTTCCATTTCTTCCTGCCCCACATCCCTGGGCTCTAGGTGATCACACCTACCCTGGTGCCCTTCCAGGTAGGCTCCCCCCCCACCCCCCCGTCCCTGGTGGCCTTCTGTTGTCGTGGTGATGGAGTGGCACACCTGAGGGCAGACACACGCAGAGCATCCGCAGACACTCCAAGACCAGCCTGTTATTGTCACGTTGTATTATCCCCGGTGTTCTTTCCTGGCGTCTTGGTTTTCTCCAGAGTCACAGTGATGCCTTTTCTGACTTGTCACATATTGTCAGGCCTGGCATTTTGATTAAATTCTTCCTCCTTCTTCTTTTTTTTTAATTTACTTACTGATTTTGAGAGACCACATGCAGAGGATGGGTGGAGAGAGACCGAGTGAGAGAGAGAGAATGAGAGAGAGAACCCCAAACAGGCTCCGCACCAGCAGTGTGGAGCCTCATGCAGGGCTTGAACTCAGGGGTGGTCATGACCTGAGCTGAAAGCAAGACTCGGACGCTCAACTGACCGAGCCCCTGGCCCCCGGCGCCCTGACTTCCTTCTGGATGTGATCCACCAGCAACTACTCTTTCAGCGTTAAATACCCAGCACCTGCTGGGCACTTATCCAGAAAACGCCCAACTGTGCAAGCTTTTAAGTCACTTTAAATGCTCAGTTTTGTGGCTTTAAGTCACACAGACAGGCTTTACTACTAACCCTCCGTCCCTGATGGCTTTGATTACCATTTCTTTACATGGAACATTTGTTTCAGAACAGAAGCCCCCTCCCCCCCGCTGTGGGGGGTCTGTAGCCAAGGTGGCAGTTAGGCCCCCACTGAGGCCCAAGGGCACGTGCACACACACGCACACACACACACAGACATATAGACATACGTGCAGACAAGCGTCTGTGTAACTGCCACTTTACAGGGCTTCATCTGGAAGCGGACCGCAGGTAATTTATGTCCCTGAACCACTGAGTGTGACTAATGGTGGGGGAGGCCGGTTTCTTGTTTTCACCTCCTCATTCTGTGCAGGTTAGGCCCTTCCCCCTGCACTGTACTTGTTAGAACTCAAGTGACTCCAGGGCTCCCCTTGTCTTCAGGGGACTGGGGATGGGGGCTGTGGAAGTGGACACGTGTCCGTGGCCTCGGGGAGTCTTCGGGGCCGCGGTGGGTGAAGGTGGGACACAGCACCGCCCCGGGTCCGCGGCTGTAGGGGCTGCGCTCCGGCTATCTCCCTGCCAATCCCAACCGAAGCCCTAGCCTCCAGCCTGTTGGGGGACAAGCCGCCCGGCGAGAGGGCGCATCGCGGCTACAGTGCTCAGCCCCAGGAGCCGAGGGGTCGCCCCATTCTTCACTTAAGTAGCTCTGTTATTTCATAGGCTGAATAAATACACGTGCTTTTATTTTTACCATCTCACCCTTTCTGTGTAGTTTTGTAACTTCCTTTAGACTCTTATTAGACTCAAACAAAGCATCCTTGAGCTCACTCTTTAAAATAAATCTTGTGGTTGGAAATGCCCCAAGGAGTATGTTAATAAAACACCTGAGACGTTTGAAAATATGTAAAAGATTTTCTCTTCCTTCTCACATAAAATAACCTCTTCACAAAAGAAGCGTGCTAAAAAGAACATTCTTCTTCATTTGGGATTTGTAATCTTGTTGATCCATCATTTTTAGTTTTGTTTTTTTAAATGTTTTATTTATTTCTGAGAGAGAGAGAGACAGTGTGAGCACGGGGGGAGGGGGAGGTCAGAGAGAGAGGGAGACAGAGAATCTGAAACAGGCTCCAGGCTCTGAGCTGTCAGCACAGAGCCCGACACAGGGCTCGACCCGCGAACCATGAGATCATGACCTGAGCTGAAGTCAGATACTTAACCATCTGGCCCACCCAGGCACCCCCATCATTGTTAGTTTTTTAAAAAAATAATCTTTATTTTTTAGAGAGACAAAGACAGAGAGAGAGACAGAGTGCGATCAGGAGGAGGGGCAGAGAGAGAGGGAGACCCAGAATCCGAAGCAGGCTCCAGGCTCCGAGCTGTCAGCACAGAGCCCGACGTGGGGCTCGAACCCACAAACATCGAGATCATGACCTGAGCCAAACTCAGACACAACCTATTGAGCCACCCAGGCACCCCATTCGTTGTTTGAGTTTAATTGTGTTAAAAAACAAAACAAATTAACTTTGGTGTTTCTTCAAATAGAAGCCACTTTTTCTTCTGGGTTTGTGTGTAGAATTCTTCTGGTTGCCTTAAACAGTTCTGTGAGATCCAGTCCTACATGCTTCTTGTTATTTTGCTTTGTTTAAGTGGAGCCGTAACAAACCATTTTTAAACTCCGTTCTCAGTGCTTTTATCAGCTGCAAAAAATTTGCCTTCTATTACTATTTTTTAAATTATTAACTAGGACCCTTTGTTCCAATTACTTCTTGGCCAACTTAATATCTTCTGCTTTTATCTGCAGATCTATAATTTTCTCTGGCAATACTTTCATCTTTTAGACCTTCAAAGCTCCAACTCATTTTCTGCACGTACGTTCGGCTGGTAGATTTCAGTATTCTTTTAAGTGTTAGTTCTGCATTCCACCACGTCTAATAATGCCCTGATTTGTTCTACGGTGGTAGTTACTGTATTCTGATTCTTAAATCCCAGTTTTCCACTCTCTCTCTTTTTAATAAACTGCTCTCCTCTTTCCTCCATCTGAGAATATATTTCAGTAATTTTTTAAATAATGCTTCTGATTCTTGCTTCGTTTTAGGATTAATACAGTTCTTTTGGAGCTCTCACTGGTTTGTTCTCTCAGTTTACACCATGAAGCACTTCTGATGCCCCTCCATCACAGCTTTGCATTTGCCTCCTCCCGCCCGGTCATCTGGATAATCTCTGTTGTTGTATGAGTATTCTATATCTTGGACAGTTTTATTGGCATTTTGATGATTTTTGCTGAAGGGATTCTATTTTTAATGCTCATCTCTGTCATGTTCACACACCCCCAACTTGCTTCTTTCTTATCATTTTATGGATTTCTCGTTCCTCCTGAAGAATCCACAGGACCCACGCCTTCGTGCTTTGCCAAGATGACATTTTTATGAGAAGCACACTGCCATGAAATAAAGGAGAAAATGTAGAGTTAGAAATTTTTCTCTGGAAATCAAAGGATAAAGGACCCACTTCCGGATAAGCTGGGGAGTTAGGAATTCCTCCCTGGAAGGGAGGCAGACAGTGTGGTTGTGAAGGCTCATGAGGTGTGGAGCAGCAGACTCCCTCTGCTCGGTGGCAGAAGGGGGCCTGGCCTGGCAGGGGAGGCCACGACCACCACTAACGGTGCCTCTGGGTCCCGTGCAAGATGCCCACACTGGGCCTGCACCGTGCTGTTTCAGCCTGGGAACCCTGCGTGGGAGTGAGCACCGCTCTGGTTTTGTAGATCAAGACACAGGGGAGGCTGGGTGGCTTCCCGTGGCCGCAGTGGGGAAGTAGGCGGGGTCAGGAGCACGGCCACGGGCGCTTTCTGTGCCTCATACCTGGTGTGCACTCGTGGTCCTTGGGAGCATTGAAGCCGGAGAGGAAGGATGTGCGGCACAGAGAGGGAGAGGAGGTGTGCGGGTGCGGCAGAGAGAATGTGTGCAGGTGAGGCAGGGAGAGGGAGAGGAGGCCTGCAGGTGAGGCAGGGAGAGGGAGAGGAGGGGTGCAGGTGAGGCAGGGAGAGGGAGAGGAGGGGTGCAGGTGAGGCAAGGAGAGGGAGAGGAGGGGTGCAGGTGAGGCAAGGAGAGGGAGAGGAGGCCTGCAGGTGAGGCAGGGAGAGGGAGAGGAGGCCTGCAGGTGAGGCAGGGAGAGGGAGAGGAGGCCTGCAGGTGAGGCAGGGAGAGGGAGAGGAGGTGTGAGGGTGAGGCAGGGAGGGAGAGGAGGCGTGCAGGTGAGGCAGGGAGAGGGAGAGGAGGCGTGCAGGTGAGGCAGGGAGGGAGAGGAGGCTCGCGGGGGCGGCCCAGAGGGAGTGCACGTTCTGTTTAGTGTTGAGAGAAGTCCCCAGCAGGACCCACCGGTGGCGGTCAGGTCACTCCTGCTCTAGAGAACCTTCTGGGGGAGTCGGGATTGGGATTCCAGGTCCCTCATCTCCTGTTTGGACGGCGCCACCAAACTGCTGCCGCTGAGGACAGTGCACACCGTTCCATGCTTGAAGGTTGATCTCTGAGTCACTGGGTAAATGGACTCTTGGTGCACAGGATGATAATGACACAGTTACACTTGCGGTAGTGTTACATAGCCCTCTGCTGATTCACAGCACATTGAATTGCAGCTTTTAAATGATTTTAGTGTTTATATATGCGGTGGAATATCAAGCGTGTCCTAGAAATAGTATCTTTCTCCTAAGTTGTGCCTTCCAACACACTTTTCTTTCTCAGTTGGAATCAAAGCTTGTACATGTTATTTGCAGATGGGAAAACCTACTTGTATTTTTTTGTGTGGGAAATTTAGATGTGTATTTATCTTGGACAAGGTGTCTTTCTGTAAATAATTATATATTTTCAGTTGTTTTACAGTTGTGCCTAAGAACTTAAGGCTAAAATGCTTAAAGTTTATAAAAATTATTTGATAACTTTTGTAGGAACGTGTGAAATTTCCTTCAGGATGTGTAATACATTGCTTTTGACAATCATGTTAAGAGTGTCCAAGTATAGATGCGTTACCATGTTCTATAGGAGGGAATTCACAGTTTGAAGAATCGCTCTTCCGATAAATGATTTACAGTTGATCAGTCAGATATAGTGTATCTTCCTTTTACTGGCGTTCCTCCCTGCGTTAGAAATTCTCCTTCCCTGTCCTCTTGACTTTACCTCTCCAGTGATTAAGGCATTTGTAAAATTTTTTTCTTCCAAAATGTAAGAGCTTTTTACTTATTTATTTTGTGCTGTGAGTTTTACATCTTGGAAAACTGTAAACATGTTTTGTTGTGTATCTCTTCCCATCATCGTGATTTCTGGCATAAACAAGATATTCAGAAAAAATAACAAATATAGTTTAAACATCAAAACAACTTTGGGTAAATAAAAAGTGAAGCTTTTTTTTTTTTTTTTTTTTTCAATCAGGAAACCCAGTGTGCATGTGGGGGGACGTATGTGGTGTGTGTGTCTGGTGTGTGGTGCATGCAGTGCGCATGTGTGTGCAAAAGGAGGAGAAATTATTGATACACTTGAGTTCTATGGGCTTCACTGAGTCCGATGAGATGGGCTCCTTAGGGAACGTCCCATTTTGACCACTTTTATTTCCTGATACTGTGGTATGTATACAACACTTTTATTTTGCAGAACATTTCATTTTTTTAATAAATACTTACGTCAGTCCTACCGCTCTATCATTGCATACTTTTCCCTACTTTGAAAATTTCTAGGGGCCCCTGGGTGGCTTAGTCGGTTAAGCTTCCGACTTTCGCTTAGGTCATGATCTCGCGGTTCGTGGGTTCGAGCCCCGCGTCGGGCTCTGTGCTGACTGCCAGCTCAGAGCCTGGAGCCTGTTTCAGTCTGTGACTCCCTCTGACCCTCCCCTGCTCACGCTGTCTCTCTCTCTGTCTCCTAGAAATAAATAAAACATTAAAAAAAATAAAATAAAAAAAATAAAAAAAAAGAAAATTTCTAAAAAGTGTATTAAAAGAGGAGTTAAAAAATTCTTCTGACAGAGTAACATTTCTAATTACCAAGGCTCCTGCAATTTATACTTAATCCCAGCTAAATACCTAAATTCGGTTTTCTGTTTCACACATTTTTTCTAAAACAAAACACCCAATTTACCAAATTATTTCTCCTATTTAAAGTTAATCATAACAGGGGCGCTTGAGTGGCTCAGTCTGTTAAGTGGCTGACTTCGGCTCAGGTCATGATCTCATGGTTTGTGGGTTCGAGCCCCGCATCGGGCTCTGTGCTGACAGCTCAGAGCTTGGAGCCTGTTTCGGATTCTGTGTTTCCCTCTCACTCTGTGCCCCTCTCCTGCTCACGCTGTCTCTCTCTCTCTCAGAAATAAATAAAACATTTTTAAAAAAAGCCATTAAAGTTAATCAGTTTTTCCCGTCACTCCCCATCCCCTGCCCTCTGGGAACCATCAGTTTGTTCTGTGTTTATGAGTCTGTTACTGCTTTTGTTGGTTTGTTTGGTCATTTGCTCTTTTGTTTTCTTTTGTCCTAAATTCCACATGTAAGTAAAATCCTGTGGAATCTGGCTTTCTCTGACTTGTTTCGCTCAGCATAATACACTCTAGCTCCATGTACCTTGTTGCAAAGGTCGAGATCTCATCTATTTTTGGCCACGTGGTATTCTGATGTATGTGTAGACCTCTTCTTTATCCATCCACCCGTGGACCCTTGGGTTACTTCTGTTAGCTTGCCCCCTGTAAATCATGCTGCCATAAACAGAAGTGTGCCTAGCTTTTCAAATTAGTGGGGATTTTGAGGATTAAACACCCACTAGCCGACCTACTGGATCATATGGTATTCCTATTTCTAATTGTTCACCGAGACTTCTTACTGTTTTCCACAGTGGCTACACAAGGTTTCATGTACGCCAGCAGTGGACGGAGGCCCCTGTGTCTCCACACCCTCACCAACACTGGTCTTTTCCTTGTCTCTCTGATTCTAGACATTCTCTAAGGTGTGAGGTGATATCTTGCTGTGGTTTTGATTTGCATTTCCCTTCTGATTAGTAATGTTGACCATCTTTTCATGTGTCTGTTGGCCATCTGGATGTCTTCTTTGGAAAACTCTTCAGGTTCTCTGCCCATTTTTAATTGGATTCTGGTGTTTTTTGGTGTTGAGTTTGTGGCAGTGTTTAATTATCAGAGACTTGAACTAGTCATATAGGAAATAATTGCTACATCTGTAGTGTATTAAATCATTTGAGATCGGGATTGGAAAACCAAACCAAACCAAAATGAATGACAGTAGGCCAAAAATTTCAAAGCAATACTTTAAAAATGAGCATTTTGTAAGAAAAGTTAAGAAATACTTCTGAAAATGGAGTTGTATTTTACAACTTCTACTCTTCCTCTATTTCTATGTGAATGTGGAAATAAAACCTAAAAGTCACCAACTCAAGACTCAGGAATTCCCCATTGGATTTCTAAATATTTTCCTAATAATTGCAAAATAAGTCCTTTGTCTTTCCTTGCTTTCATTTTCTACTTCTGAAAACAAAGTTTGCCAGAATATTATATTTTAAGTCTCCTTAAAATTAAGATTTCACCATCAACATTTGCTTATATTCTACTGCTGACCTCTCTTCATTGTCTATTGAAAACATGTGAGCAAATGTCTTTGAGTTCTGTGGTTTTCCTGCCACCAGGTCCTCCAGCCTCTATTCATACTCTTTATGTGGTTTTCCTTCCCATCTAGGGATTAGCTTGTATCTCATTAAAGTCAAAGTCACACCCCAACTGGCCCTGCTGCCACGTCCCCGCCCAGCCCAGCCTGTGTTGCTCCTAACTGACACCATGTAACCTGGCTGACCTCAGCCTGCAGAACCCCTTCATTTGGTGTGTTTAGTGAATGAAATAAGAGGAATTTTTGAAAAACTAAGAAAAGTTTGATTTATTATATGTAATGCCCTCATTTGTTTCCAATAATAATTTGTCTTCCACAGTAGTGATGTCAGCAGGCTCAGGGCAGTGACCATAGCTATTTAATGCACATTTCTTACCCTAAAACTTTGGTGGAAAATGGTAGGTATGGGATTTGGACTTTATTATCTTAAATATTTTGAGAGATTTGATTTTTTAAATATTTATTTATTGAGAGAGAGAGAACACAAGTGGGGTTGGGGGATAGAGGATCCAAATCGGGCTCTGTACTGAGAGCAGAGAGACTGATGTGGGGCTCGAACTCATGAACTGCGAGACCATGACCTGACCTGAAGTCTGAGACTTAACCAACTGAGCCACCCAGGTGCCTCTTGTGAGATTTTAATGACTTAGTTTGCTGAATAAGTCACTGTATTTTAAAGCCTTTTTCTGGGGGCCAGGCACTATAAAAGCAGAATGTTAGTATTCTGGTTTATAATCTCTGGCTTCCACATTATTGCTAAAATACTCGAATAGTACGTGCATCATGTATGACAACATCCAAAGTCTGACTGGAGGCCAGGATATAGGGGACACAGCTATGTTTTTGGGAAACACACCATGTTCAATTTGGCCAAACTACGTTCCTTGAGATTTTCTCCTATTAACATTTCAAGGAATATTGGGAATTCAAATCAGCTACTTTCCCTGTTTCTAACTGTGATGGTAGCTTTGCTAATGAGCTTTTCATATCTCAGCATGTCCCCTATCTGAATACCCGTCATCTGTTTCTGGAGGCGTCAGCGTTACTGGCTGGATTTAAAGGATAGTTGGTAACAGTTTGCAGTATATTTGATACAGCATTTGGTCTGACTCCCAGTTACCAGTGAAAAACACCAGCTAAGGAAGGAGGATGTATACAGTTTAGTGCTGGAATCTGCAGGCGTTTCATATGTTTTTGTACGTTTTGTAAGAATTGGACCATGGGGGAGAAGAAGGGGGGAAATGGTGGGGGAAAGGGAGAGAGGCAAACCATGAGAGACTCTTGAATGCTGAGAACAAACTGAGGACTGATGGATGCGGGGGGGAGGGGGGAGATGGGCATGGAGGAGGGCACTTGTGGGGATGAGCACTGGGTGTTATATGGAAACCAACTTGGCAATAAACTATTTGTAAAAAAATAGTTGCTGATAAAAAAAAGAATTGGCTTCTACTGCATTGTTGCATACTGACTTTTGATATTCATTATTTATGGATAAAGGCGTAGTTTTTAACCTAAATAAGTATGTTAAAGGTCTACCCACTTAGCAGGTAATATATATATATATAATATATATATTATATGTATATTATATATATCCCCACAATATTACTACTAGGTGTACTTTATTAATATTTTATTATTAAAATTGGAAAGAACATAAAATATAATTAATTATAGCTTTATAAGAATATGGTGGTCTCTTAATTCATCATAAATTAAGTTTTGGGGCACCTGGGTGGCTCAGTCTGTTAAACGACTGACTTTGGCTCAGGTTATGATCTTGCAGTTCCTGAGTTTGAGTCCTGCATCACACTCTGTGCTGACAGTTTGGAGCCTAGAGATTGATTCAGATTCTGTGTCTCCCTCTCTCTCTGCCCCTCCCTTGCTCACACTCTGTCTCTCTTTCTTACTCTCAAAAATAAACATTTTTTTAAAAAATGAAAAAAAGAAAAAGAAAGGAATTGCCATGAATTAGGCATGGCAAAATTAATGATAACAATTAATAATTAGTGAAAAGCCACTATATCAGAAGCATGAACATACATAGAAAATTCTAATTCCATTTGGCCCTCGGATAGAGCTGGATACCCCAATTTTGTAACTATATAGACATAACAAGAAAACTCCTTCACTTTGAACAATGTTTGTGATAAAAACGTATTAAAACGTAGATGACACACTCTAAGTTACTGGTGAGATGAAACAGTATGTGACTCCTCTATTTTATCACTAAGCCTGATTCACACACCATGGGAGTCTGTGGCCTGTTGGGGTTTCAGCTTCCCCTCGTGGCCAAGATTCTGCAGGACTAAGGAACTTTAGGAACTCCTCTGTCAACGGAGCAGTCATGAGCTTCTGCTGAAATGAGTATGTGATTTGTCACATCTTAGCATGAAAAAAGCAGTTCCTGCTGTGCTTTTAAAAAGATTATTATAGGGGCACCTGGGTGGCTCTGTCTGTTGACTGTCCAACTCTTGATTTCCAATCAGGTCATGATCCCGAGGTCATAGGATCGAGCCCTGCTTCAGGCTCTGTGCCGAGCGTGGGGCCTGCTTAAGATTCTCTCTCTCTCTCTCTGTCTCTCTCCCCAACTCTCTCTCTTTCTCTCTCTCTCTAAAATAAAATTAAAAAGAGGAGCATCTGGGTGGATTAGTCAGTTAAATGTTCAACTCCGGCTCAGGTCATGGTCTCGTGGTTTGTGAGCTTGAGCCCCACGTCGGGCTCTGTGCTGACAGCTCAGAGCCTGGAGCTGCCTCAGATCCTGTGTCTCCCTTTCTTCCTAGCTGCCCGCCCCCCCACACCATGCTTGTGCTTTGTCTCTCTCTCTCTCTCAAAAATAAATAAACATAACAAAATAATAAAATGAAAAGAGATTATTATATGCTAGAGGTTGGATATGAGTCGGTCAGTGCTACAGCGCCTTTAGAAGGCAGTGCGCATGTGCATTTGTGCATACTTTTGGCCATGTCTCTGTGTACCTGCAAAGGTGTTTGGAAGATGCTGACTTTTGGAGGGCACTTGAGGCCTCAGCCTGAAACAAGTACACACATTAAAAGCGGCCATGTGACAGAGGCTTGCGTGGGGTGATTATTCACGTCAGTCATCCAGCCTAAGAATTTTCATACGGGAAGACTTAGCGCAAACAGAGAAGTGAACTTCTAGAGAGGGTAGAAGACTTGCCTGGGGGGGGCACCAGTTGCCCTTCTTCCCTTCTTGCCTGGGTAGCAGCAGTGTGGAAAACGGAGGCCCCCAATGCACCCCTTCATTCCCACAAATGTGTCCACATCAGCTCTTGGCTCCAGGAACAATCAGATTTCATCCAGTGGCAATATCACAAGGTTCTTAAAGGAGCCGCGCTTTGGGCAAAAGTTGCGTGCCCTGCTAAGTATGGCACTCCACTCGTAGCTGGCACACTTGGATGAGTGCAGTGTGTCGGAGCACTGGTGGGGCGTTTGCGTTAGGATCCGTGCTGCTGTCTGTGCCTGTCCCCACCTGTCTGGACGGCCCAGCAAGTGCCTACCGCTGCTGGCTGCAGGGTGGAGACGCCAGCTAGCTGCGTAGCTGGGGACGTACTGGCGACAAGTGCATTGCTTACTCTGCGGTTATCTTTGGGGCGGAGTTGAGTGCGACGTGTTTACGTATAATGAGCTGTTCCACAGTTACACAGAAGAAGGAAAAAGTGCCATCCCTTTTGTTTGCTTATTTTTTATTTTTTAAAATTTATTTTTGAGAGAGCACAAGCAGCGGAGGGGGCACAGAGGGACAGAATCCTTAGCAGGCTCTATGCTCTGAGCTGTCAGCACAGAGCCTGATGCGAGGCTCAAACTCACTAACTGGGAGATCATGACCTGAGCTGAAGTTGGACACTCAACCAGTTGAGCCACCCAGACACCCCTGTTAGATTTTGGTTTTGTTTTGTTTTGATTCTAATTTAAGTCCCTCTGTGCCTCTTTGATAAGAATACTGAAGATGAATTAGTTAGAGAAACAGTGTGTGGAACCTCCTAGCAGAATTGAGGCAGGTGACATGTATGGAAACACTTATATATAGAGTCTCCAGGTTTGGAGATATTTTTTAAGATTTTAGAATTCAATTTGAATTAATTATATAAAACAAATTATCCAGGCTCTGATAACAAAATAGCATTCTAATTAGATAAAATATGTAAGTTAACTTTTTATAAGACTCAAGGATTCTATTCATTGTTTAAAAGGATATGAAGTTGTATGTATGTATGCAGGCTTCTTAGAACAGGTTTACATTCACAGCAAAGTTAAGAGGAAGCCACAGATTTCTCCTGTCCCCCCTCACCCTCCCTGCACAGCCTCGCTCATGACCAGCACCCCCACCAGGTGTGCATTTGTTGCACCTGATGACCCCACGTGGACGCCATCATCGCCCAGAGCCCAAGGTCTACATGAGGGCTCTTCTTGGCGTTGTTCATTCTGAGAGTGTGAAAAAGTGAATGTGTACCCACCATTATAGTACCAGACAGAGTATGTACAGTGTTCTGAAAACCCTCTGCGTTCCATGTAAAAACCTGTACTTATTGGCCACTCCAATTTGTTATATTGTGTCTAAAACAATACAAATCCCATTATGGTTGGTTTGTATCAGTTTGGCAGATCTTCCCTTCCAACTCGTAAGAACAAAGTAAAAGAAAACAGATTTTGCAGGTTTATTTAAAATTCATCATCAGCCACTGTTTCTGCTTTAATTTGCTCAACACCCTTTCATAGGAAAGCACATCATGTGTTCCTACAGCCCAAGAAACCTTTAAGTCCATAGACCTAGGTGCGACTGGTGGCACAGCCATATTCCCACACACGGGCTTGCATGTAGAAAGCATTGCTCGGTGGTGTGTGGGGTGGCCCCCTTATGTGAGGCACTGCTGTCTACCTCTGGTGTGGGGTCAGGAGAGGAACACTAAATTGGGACCTGGAAACGTGGTGTCTTCTCAGCCCTCCCTCTCCCCACCGTTTCTGATGCTAATTCAAATTTTAAGAGCAACTGGTGCCCAATTTAAATGGTTCTACTTTGTCTTGAAATGTGTTTTTGTACTGATAAAACTTAGCATTCAGGACAATTGATTTAGTACCTCGCTCTTTTAAGAAGCCCCTTTGTTGATAAGCACATCACTGGCCTGTGTGGTGGTAGCGGTGTTTTTAAAGTGTACTTATACAAATGAGAAGATGTGCACAAAGCTGGGTTTGTGATAGAGGGCCCAGACATTAATTTGCCTTGAATATATGAATAACTGAGGAATTAATGAACAAATGGAAGCATAGAGAAAGAGAGACAGGGAAGAATCATGTAGGGAATTAATACTTAAATGTTTTTAATTGTTCCCAGAAGATAAACATATGGGTGTAAGGTCACTCTGGGTCATATTTTGTAGATATTGATTTATGTTTCTTTTGCAAAGGTTAAGAAACAAGTCTTCTATACATACTTTAGAAGCACTTGACTTAGAAGTGTTTAAACAGAGGATAGTTTATTCTCAGAGAGTCTATGGGGGTTTTGATACACTTGCTAATGCAAAAAAAAAAAAAAAAAAAAAAAAAGCTCATTAGGAGGAGTTACTCACCAGGGGGAAGAGAAGGGAGAGAAGAGAGCAAGATCAGACAGACATTGAGAAGTGATACAATATCAAGAGAAGTCTCAATGGATTCTCTGAAGAGTTCCAAAAGAATCTCCCTAAAAAAAAAAAAAAAAAAAAAAAAAAAAAAAAAAAAAAAAAAAAAGCTCATTAGGAGGAGTTACTCAGACCAACTCTGTGACAACAGTGAGATCCTAAGAATTTGCAAAAGAAAAAATACATAATATTACAAAATGCCAAGAAGATACCTTAAAGATGATACCAAAATCCAGAGTGAGAAGCATCCCTTTCTGACCAACCTGAGATTCTGTTTGGAGATTGGAAAGTAAATGATTTCATCTATTGTCACTAAGAAATCTTTACTTGTATATGTTAACTTCTATAATTATTCTGTACTTATCAAAATATCCTCTGTGGGTTTTCAATTTTTTTAAGTCTAGAACTTTGTCTTTAGTTTTTATTTACTGTGTCTTACCCCTTCCTATTTTATCTGTTAGAGATTTTAATCTGTAACAGGTAGAAGCCTGGTAATGACTTTGTGTTTAGCAAAACACCCCCAGCAGACTTTCAGTTTTCTTTGAAGATTAAAACCTCGCCCATCTCCTCTTTGTTTTCATCCCAAGCATGTGGCCTGCGTGGATGGAGCTTTCAGTAAGTCCCCAGAGACTGACTCACTTGTTGGCCTCAGCAGGTGGAGGAAGTGTAGTTCCTGCCCTCGTGGCATTGACCGTGGGGGTGTGAGGCAGGCAGGAAGAGAAGACTGCGAGGATTCCAAAAGACAGAACATTGCAGGGAAACAGCAGTGTTGACACAGAGGTGGGCTTTGTCGGACAGAGTGAGCAGGGGAAGCACCACCGAGAAACAGCCATGGGCAGAGCCGTGCCAGCATGTGGAGGTGGCCATCTGCAGGGAACAAGGCGGGGTGGAAGGTGTGCCTGTGTCTAAGGAGCTAAAGAAACCACTTTGGCTAAATGTCACTGAGTCATTCACAGTCCCAAACCATCTCAGCATCGTTCGTATTCACAGTGGCCTCGATAGGAAAACAAGCAGGAGTGTCCATCTGCACGTGAGTGGATAAAGAAATGTGCGTTCACGTATACAGGAGTATTATCCAGTCTTAGAAAAAGGAGGTACTTCCGTTTGTTAATGGTGTGGATGAACCTGGAAGACATTATGCTAAGTGAAGTAAGACAGACATATAAAGACAAAAAGATCAACGTCCCACTGTCTGTGGAATCTAAAACAGGTCAATCCGTAGTCGCATCGAGTGGGACAGTGATGAGCGGGGGCCAGGGAGTGACGGACACGGAGGGACGTTGGCCAGAGTTGCCGTTCTGTCGGATGAGTGGAGTGACCAAGGTGCAGAGTGGTGCCCGTAGGTGACTGCATTGTACTGAGCGCCAGAAGTTCACAGGAAGTCTGCACTCCAGGTGTCTCACCACACACAAACCATGGAACGACGTGAAGGGTGCGTTGATGAGCTTGACCGTAGTGATCATCTCACCGTGTATGCGTATATACACCGTCATGGTGTGCACCTTACGTATTTATAATTTTCCTACAAATGTATTCACTCAATGTCATTTTTATTTGCATCTCTGCCCATCCCTGATTGAAAATGATGCCAAGTTTCATTACAAATGTATAC
This sequence comes from Hyaena hyaena, assembly GCF_003009895.1. Lineage (NCBI taxonomy): Eukaryota > Metazoa > Chordata > Mammalia > Carnivora > Hyaenidae > Hyaena > Hyaena hyaena. The sequence continues at coordinate 17,709 of NW_024081178.1, forward strand.
TTCTGTGTTAATACCAGGTAGGCTATTTATAGAATCCCATACTGTCTGACACACTCTAGGTTCTTTGCCCAAGATTGGGTCTACATCTTCTCTTTAGGGAGCATTAATAGCATAGAATAAAGAATATCCCTTGACACCAGACTCTGGCTGATCGTCGAGGCTAACCACCAGCAAAAGCCTGTCCGATTCCCTTTGTCTTGGCTTAGAAGAATCATAAAATGGCCATTTTTACACACCTAATGAAAACAGTGATCCGGTGAGACCCCCTGTCTGTGGCCCATTACAAGCCATCCAACCATGACCCTTAGGCTATAATGGATTCTCATTGCTTCTCTGCAGGGTGTTACAGGAGGCGGGTCAGAGTAAATATGTCCAAAGGTGCTGGGAACAAAGCTGCTGTCTCCATGGTTCTTTACTTCCTTTATTCTCTTCTTCATGGACTGTGGTCACTTACAAACAGACCCCCAGGAAAGAAAACATGATGTAAAGCCAACCTCAGGTCCTAAGTGTCATATGCGATATTAACGCTGGTTTGCGCGAGCCGTCCGCCTTACACTGTCTCACAGCAGATTGCTGAAGTAATGTATTCAGGAAAACACTGCAATTTGAAAGGGTAGACTTTTTAAATAAATCATAAGACTGTATCACTAATTTTAGTAGGAATTTCAAATAGCAAAATTAACGTGTTCCATATTAGCATTGCTTGGAAGAACACCTGCTTGGAGCCTGCTCAGGACGGCACACATTAACTTGGATATCCTTCGGAGGTCTGCCTTCCTTTGGGAACCGCACATCCTGTCCTTATGGGTCTAACAATCAGGTCTAACAAATAGCCATTTGACACTTTTTACAAGATTCCAGAGTTTTAGCTCTACTCTGAAATAGGTCCCATTAAAATTATGGTTTCTGTTCTCCCTGTCCTGTCTTCCTCCCTTGATTCCAGCCTCTCTCCATGTATCTATCTCCTCTATTTGTCTATTTATCTATCTATAATTTGTGTTTATCTGTTTATTGTCTCTATCACTTTTTCTTTTTTTTTTTTTTTAATTTTTTATAGTTTTTATTTATTTTTGAAACAGAGAGACAGCATGAGCGGGAGAGGGGCAGAGAGAGAGGGGGGACACAGAATCCAAAACAGGCTCCAGGCTCTGAGCTGCCTGCACAGAACCCAGTGTGGGGCTCAAACCCATGAACTGCGAGATCATGACCTGAGCTGAAGTCGGACGCCAACTGACTGAGCCACCCAGGCACCCCTATATCACTTTTTCCTATCCTCTCCATCACCTGTCTCTTTCATCTCTCTATTGATTGATCTTTGTATCTCTTACCAGTCTACTTTCTGTATCTGCCTCTCTTATCTATCATCTCTCTCTCTCTCTGTCACTATCTACCATCCACCCAACTCCCCATTTCCTTCTTCTCTTTGTCATTCAGGATTCTAGCCTAATTTCGTGACATCTCTGACTCCCTTTCTCCATGATCACATTATTGGTCACCAAAGAAAGAATTTTTCCCTTCTGGAGAAAAGGATCTTGGCTCTATTAAAAAGAAGTCCAGAGAATCCTAATATATGGGTGTATCTGACATAAACCGGTCTTGTCTAGTTGGCATGGGGTCAATCACCATGACAAAGTGTTCTTTATAACAATAAAGCTTCTAGGCTTTGCAAGGTTAAATGTAGGAGAAAACTTTCTAGCCTCAGGAGATTGTTTTTATATGTTAATATGGATAATTACATAAAATCTGCATACATTACTCTAAAATATTTATTTCAGAGTGTTTTGGGTGTCCTCAAAATATATTAAAAGAAATACTAAAAGAATTAACATATGAGGTATATTAAAAGAATTAATGAACACTTTCTTTAGCTTATATGAAGTTATATTTTGGTCCTGCCAAGCACTGTAAATGTTAAAATAAATATTTGATAGACATTTGACTTAAAGCATAAAATGGGTTATTTTCACTTTTAGAACTGATAATATCTTTGAAGTGATAGCAGTTTTGAATTCTACAAAATTCCGTAACTGAGAGTTCTCAAATGTATACACTTATCTATAGAATTACTTATTAAAACACCTAAAGTTGTTTGAAATTCAGTGGAATTAGGAACAAAAATGTGTGCTGCAACTGAGTATTTGCACTGTGTAAAGTCATGGAGAATTTGTGTGATGCCAGAGCATAATCTCTGCCCTTGCGTTATCCAGGTCATCAAGCTTGCGTTCGAGGAGTTTGAGCTGGAACGAGGCTATGACACCCTCACCGTGGGCGACGCCGGAAAAGTAGGTGACGCCAGGACCGTCTTGTACGTGTAAGTACGGCTGTGGGCCCCCTCCCCCCGCCCCCCCCACCGAGCACGCGGCTGTCTGCTCGGCCAGGCTGCATCCTCACTAAGCTCACTCTGTCCAAGTCTGATGTCACAGGAGAACCAACTCAGGAGTATCTTTGGTCTATTTCGGTTTCTTTTTTTATCAGTGTTTCTGGAAATGAAAGTATTTTCTAGAATAAGGCCGTAGATCTTGCTGGAGCTCGTGCGGTCTGTAAGACCACGTGCTGAGGGCAAGGAGGCTGTCGGGAAACAGCACCGGGGAATAGGCTGCGCACCTCTGTGTCCAGAGTCCTGAAAAGTACAGTCACAGCCTTGACATAAACAGGCACACATGGGTCCCTCTCTGCCACCAGCCCGGGCTCTCAGCCTGCCCTGCCCTGCTGCGCCCAGGAGGCCTCATCTGCCTGCAGAGCTGGTCCTTGAGGACAGTTCTGTCACTCTTATGGGACCTGTCCTCTCCCAGCAGAAACCGTGGTCTGGGGGAGTCCAGAGTCATCCAGATTTCCATCACCAAGGGAAGTGTCTTAAGTACCTGCGACCATAGCTTCATGCAATGACCCCCACTACTGAGCCAGAACCTTCTTTTCTAAATGGAGGTCATTCTGCAAAGTTTCACCTTTCTCTTTTTTTCAGTTTACGTGTGCTTTGCTCAGTTTCCTTTTTTTTTTTTTTTTTAAGTTTTAATGTTTTAGTTATTTCTGAGAGAGGGAGAGAGAGAGAGTGTGAGCAGGGGAGGGTCAGAGAGAGAGTGAGATACAGAATCTGAAACAGACTCCAGGCTCTGAGCTGGCTGTCAGCACAGAGCCCGATGCGGGGCTCGAGCCCACAAACTGCGAGATCATGGCCTGAGCCGAAGTCGGATGCTTAACCAACTGAGCCACCCAGGTGCCCCATCAGTTTCCTTTTTATGTGTGGGGACGCTTGCCCCTGACACTCTCAACTTATTATTCTGCCAGAAACAAAACAAAACAAAACAAACAAAACAAAACAACAACAGGAACAAAGCAGCCCTGGCCGTTATACCCCCTCATTCTAATATTTAGCAGGTGCTTATGAGGATATTCACTTTGTTACAAAAGTGCTGTGGGTGAACACGCTGCCCATGCATTTAACAAATGGATGGGTCATTGGGGCGCCCGGGTGGCCAGTCCATTAAGCCTTCAGCTGTTGATTTCTGCTCAGATCATGATCTCATAGTTCGTGAGACTGAGCCCTGTGTCGGGCTCTGCATCGGGCATGGAGCCTCGTTGGGATTCTCTCACTCTCCCTCTGCCCCTCCCCTGCTTGCATTCTCTCTCTCTCTCTCTCTCTCTCTATCAAAATAAATAATCTTAAATACGGCACTCTACAATACAATGCAGTACAGTAAAAACTAAAGAGGCCATATTCTGACCACATTGGGAACATGTTTTTGTCATTTATTATTATTTTATCATTTATTATATGTGGGGCATCTTTCTGTGTGAGTATGTCTCCACCTCATCTTCCATGTGTCAGTCACTACCACCACTACACTGATTAAAATCATGTTACTGACTGGTGATTTATGATGGTAATTATAATAATAGTATCAGTATCACAGCTAATATTTATTGAATACCTCATATATCATGTACTATGCTAAGCACCTAATACACATTATCTTAACTGGTCCTCACCTTCATCCTGTAAGTTGGGGGTTTATAGTCTCCTCATGTTATAAACAGTAAGACTTAGACTTTGGTAGATTATAGCAGAATTCTCACACAGAGAGTTGTTGTGATACCAAGGCTCTTCTTTCTAGGAAGCCACTTTATTTGTGCGGGCACTGGCTCAGTTGGGTTCAGACCCGGAGAACTGCATCCTGAACACCATGCAGTGTAGTCTTCTATGCATTTTTGACTTCTTTGTCTCCCATATACGGGTAGAGTATAGGCGTACAGTGTGGTTGGTGGTCTCACATCCCTGGGCTGTGAGGCGTGTCATGAAGCCAGGGAGCCTTCCCTTATCTTGAGGCGTTTTCTCACCACGTTCCTCAGGGAGGGGACTGTACCACAAGGTTGGAGGGATTATCCCGCCCCACAAACCTGGTACATGTTGGATATGCACATACTAGCGTGAGCAGCATGTCTGTAGGTGTGTAAACCCAGCTGTTCTCCTGTGTCTGTTTCTTACACATGGACGTCCCATGTTTTCTGAGGGATTCTCACGGAGCCTCTCACTTTCCCCTGCCTACTGCGCACTTGGCATTCATGAGCAGGTGCTCAGTAGACGAGTCCGCGTGCCTTTGTGCCCTCAACAGAAGTTGCAGGAGGTGATTTGCAGGGGGAACAGGTGACATCATTGACATTGTCATTTATTTCCAACAATCCCCCTAAAAGTTTCCATCAGTCTCTTCTCTTGCCCAGGAAATGCATGTTCCTCTTCCCACACCCTCGCCAAATAGTTACTCCTTTTTTTGCCAAATTACTGGTCAGAAAATGCATTTATTTATAAGAGGTGGGTCCCTTCCCTCACCCATCGCCCTGCCCAGCCTTGGCCTGCTGTGGTTTGTGAGCATGAGCAGAATGGGCAGGGAGGGGGCCAGAAGGCCGAAGATGGAGTTTCTGGCTCTAGTTCTGCCATGAACTGTCTCTGTGACCCTGAGGGAAGTCACTTTACCTCTCCGTACCTCAGTTCTCATGCCTGTGAAATATGTATAATAAAGGCCCCCTGCCTGTGGCAGGGAGCAGAATGAAATAATGCATGTGAAAGTGCTGAACGGCTAAGAAATGTAACCCACGAGTGAAGTAGCTTTTTTATTACCATAACAGCTAATTTACGAAAGGATGTCACCAAAGTAAGTGAGAGAAAATTCTAAATAAATGCAAAATATGAAATATAAACGGAGCAAAGTAATGCCCTATAAAATCCCTTAGGTCACTATTAAAGATCTGGAGTCATGGACCTGTTTTTTTAGTGCTATTTGTTGTTAAGAGAGCAACAGCAAACTATGTATTAGGTTGACGTAAGTGTTATTAGAACTTCCTCTCGATAGCTCAGATCTATAAATGAAACTCTAAATAGCCAGCTGAATCAAACTGAGGTGCCCTTTGGGAAACATAATGTAACAAAGATCAGTTGGGCATTTAATCAGCGGCAGTGGAGAAAAGAGAAGCCACTGATAGATTTCCTTAGTAGACAAAATTACAGAAAAAGAAAGAAAACAGGGAGAAGACCACAGCTGGTGTCTTCAAACAAACAGGTACTTGTAGGGAATACACACAGGTATTTCTGAGGGCTTATATGCTAGACAGTATTCTCAGCGCGGAGCTGGAACTCTCTCTGGAGAGAGGCAGATACATGGGGACAGTTCTGTACCAGATAAGGGAGGAGGTCGTTGGATCTCATGGTGCAGATTTCAAAAAAAATATGAGTTAAGAAATTTCTTTATGGGAGACTGGTATTTGCTACCTTAGGCTCAGTCTATTATAGGTTTCCCCTTTGTGTGTGTGTGGCGGGGGGGTGGGCGGGAGATGGAATTCTAGTCTTCGATACTCAGGAAAAATTTAGAGAGTGAAGTGGCCTCACCAGCTCATCCTAAATATGGTTTTAAAATGTCCAGATCCTGCTAATGGCTTTTTAGTTTCTTAACATTCTTGGCACAGCAAGAGAACATCTGAATTTAGGAGTCCCTTTTAATAACCTTATCTTCTCAAGAGACCAATGGATTACACAGGTTATTTTTACGGAGGGACAGGCTTAAAATTAAATAACTTATTTAACAAATCTCTGTTGAGATCTATCCAAGAATATACATTGATAATTGTCTTGAGTTTAATTTGCAGAAGAATTGCATCTGGGGTTCCCTCTGGCCTTTTCGGTTATTAGCAATCGGTGGCCCGGAGATTGCTTTAATTTTGGGTTATAGGTTTTAAATGTCCGTGCCTCTCAGAGGATGAGTAGCCAAACTCGGGAGGTCTGCGGGCAAGTAGCATTGCCTCTGCCCAGCTGGATTTGTGGATTAACTGCTAAGGGTGCCAGTTGTTTCTTATGGTCAGTTTATCTGTTATTGCTAAAGCTGCTACTTGTTTCTAGAAGCTTCCCAAACCCCTGGTACGACCATGGCCACGTCTCCTTGCTGTTATCAACAGGTCCTGAGCCAAAGGGCATCAGTCTCTTTTTATTAAAAGACTGTGGAAGAGCTATAAAGAAGCAGACACTGAAAACTGATGATTCCGTGATTGTATATCTTTGATACCATCAGAGGAGTCTATCATGTACATCTCAGTGCTTTGGAGAAAAGCTTGAGCTGTTGCATTAGGAATAAGTACATGAAGACAGCTATTTAAGGGCTTTCTAGGTAAAGTCCCGTGCTTTTATGATCAGTTATCCAGGGCACTCGTTAGGTTCTTGGAAGCTTGGGATCACACAATCACAAACATTTTTTGTCATATTCTCATTTTCCTAATGGCATTGCCTGTGTGCAGGGGTGCAGCTGATAGCACAAATCAGACTTTACCCATGTTAGCTTTCTATTGCTGCCTCTTTATCCAGGGGCTTCCTTACTAGATTCTTTGATAAAAAAACATTATTGCAACTCAGACATCGTAGCAGGGTTCAGGGAGGCTTGGAGGGAATGATGAGAAGTGGAGGAGTCAGAGGCTGGAAGCCTTCGCTTGGGTCCCGGAGAGGGTTAGCAGAGCAGGAGCCCCTCTGGGCGGGCTACAGTGTCCAGCTTCTCTACCCCAGCTACCCAGCAGTGGGGAAGCCAACTGACCACTGGACACCAGCGTGTTGGGTTTGGGAGATGAGCTGTGTCTGAGGGGTCTGGGAAGGCAGGCGGGCCAGAACTTTGGGGGCCCGTGGGAAGTTGTGTTCGGAGGCTGACTTCCTACAGAAGAGAAGCCATAGGTCCCAAGGGATGGAGAGGTCACCTGTAGCATCTGCTGGAGATGAGCGGGGTGAGTTCCAGCCAACTCGGGGCCCCGCCAACCTGAGTCATTTCCCAGATGTTCTGCTCATTATATCTTAAGTATTGACTGACTGTGGCTATTTTCTCTAAGAAGCCAAGAAATGCATGTCTTTCTTTACACACTGTTAACCTGAAGAGCTAGGGACCTCTTTCCCATGAATCATCAGTCCAAAGCATTTCAAGTTTGTATTGTGCGGTTTTGACATCAAATTAATGCAAAGGCAAAGTTATTCTCTCCTTGGGGGAGATAAGGACATTTAAAACAATAAGAGACAACCAGTTACATGTCCACATGCCTGAGTCCCTGCTGTATGCCTTCCAATCTCAAAGACTTGTTTTAAATGGAAGAGTTGATTTTTTGTTTGTTTGTTTTGTTTTTTATTTATTTCTAGGAGAGAGAGAGAGAGAGAGAGACAGCGTAAGCAGGGGAGGGTCAGAGAGAGAGGGAGTCACAGACTGAAACAGGCTCCAGGCTCAGAGCTGGCAGTCAGCACAGAGCCCGACGCGGGGCTCGAACCCACGAACAGAGAGATCATGACCTAAGCGAAAGTCAGATGCATAACCAACTAAGCCACCCAGGCGCCCCTGGAAGAGTTGATTTAAAAAAAAATTGGTTTTAGAACATTAGAAGGACGGTGCAACAAGAAGATACTATTATATCACTAGAGTCATTACTCTTGCTTTAGTACCATAAGTCATGCAGGGTTCAGCAGCGTTCTGTGTCATCTTTGGAAATGGAATGTACTGGAAAGGAGGAAGCCAGGGAGAGATTGAACTGTCATTTACTGAATCGGTCTGTACCTGTGTTGGCTCATGGCAGTCTTGTGACAAAGCATCGTTTCCATGAAAACAACAAGAGCTTTAATTTATGGTCATGTAGACAGCAGCCTGCTCAATGGGTATTTGAACTCAAAATGATTCCTGTTCACTTTTTTTAAAAAAATTAATGTTTTATTTATTTCTGAGAGAGAGAGAGCATGAGCAGGGGAGGGTCAGTGAGAGAGGGAGACACAGAATCTGAAATAGGCTAAAGGCTCTAAGCTGTCAGCACAGAGCCCGACGCAGGATTCAGTCCCATGAACCTGAGATTATGACCTGAGTCAAAATCGGATGCTTAACTGACTGAGCCATCCAGGTGCCCATAGATAGTAGTTCTTTATAGAATACGTGGTTTGCAAATATTTCCCCTTAGTTTGTTACTTACTTTTTTAAAATTTTTATTATTATCTTGTTTATATTTGTCTTCACACAGCAATTTTTTTTAACTTTTTTAAATGTTTTATTTATTTCTGAGAGAGAGAGAGCATGAGCAGGGAAGGGTCAGAGAGAGAGGGAGACACAGAACCAGAAACAGGCTCCAGGCTCTGAGCTGTCAGCACAGAGCCAGATGCGGGGCTCGAACCCACGAATCACAGGATCATGACCTGAGCCGAAGTCGGACGCCCAACCGACTGACCCACCCAGGTACCCCAATTCACACAGCAAACTTTTAAATTTTGATTAGATTTGATTTATAAACTTTTCTCATCATAGCTTCTGCTTTGGGTGTCAATTTGATAGAGTCTGATTTTCTTATTTAGTCTTTTTAGCTATTTTAGGATTTGAGCCATTCTATATCAGTTTTAGAATAAGCTTGTATATGACTATAAAGTTCTTGATGGAATTGTGATAGGAATTGCATGACATTTGTTCAACAGTTGGGAGAGAAATGAGCCTTCCAGTACATAAATATAATATTTCTTGCAGTTTATCAATTTTGTGTGTGTGTTAACTGATATGAGTATATATTTCACTTTTTTTAGCTAGTTCATATTGTGGGTTACATTAGTTGACTTTTGAATGTAGAACCAGCCTTACATGCCTGGAATCAATTCCACTCTGAGGTGGAGAATAATTCTCCTTACACGTTATTGGATTAAGTTTTCTATTATTTAATTGAGCATATGTTTCTCTCAGTTGATGAGACATATAGATCTGTAGTTTCTAATTCCTTATTTCCTACTTTCCTTCCCTCTCTTCCCTTCTTCCCTCCCTCTTTCCCTCCCTTCCTCCCTCCCTCCCTCCCTTCTTCCTTTTTTCCTCCCTCCCTCCTTCTCTCTCTGTCTAGTTTTGACATGATAGTAATTCTGGTCTCATTTAATGACTTGAGAAGTAGTCCTTCCTCTGTTATTTTCCAGAGGAGTTGATGGAAATTTTGTGTTAATTCTTCTGTAAAACACTGGTAGAATTCTCCAGTGAATTTCTGGGTGTACAGATTTCTTTTGAGGGAGTTTTTTTAATTACAGCATTAGTGTCTATAATGGTTATAGGATTGTTCAGATTATTTCATCTTGGTTGAATTTTGATAGTTTATGGTTTTCAAGGAATTGGTTCATTTTTTATAAGCTGTCAAATGTCTGAGGCTAAAGTTGTTTATAATATTTACTCATCATGCTTAATGTCATTAATGACTGCTGAATTTGTAGTAATGACCACTATTTTATTGGTGATGAATGTCTCCTCTCCCTTTCCCTTTCTATAACCCTTTCTAGTCTTCTTAGAAGCTTATCAATTACATGGATTTTATTAAAGAAATAGCTTATATTTCTTTTTTTATATTTTTCCTCTATTTTCAATTTTATTTATTTCTGATATTTTTCATACTCCTCTCTTGCTCCTCTGGGTTTATTTTCCTATATATTTTGTAGTTTCTGGAGGTAAGAACTTAGGTAATTATTTCTTTTCATTTCTCCTATCTAATGTTGTTATTTTTTAGTACTATGAATTGTCCTCTTGGCACTGCTTTAGCTGTATCCAAGATAACTTTTTTATATGTTTTGTTCTCATTTTTCTTCTTTTCTTTGTTTCATTTGAGTATTCTTTTGATCATGGATATGTATCATTTAGTTTTCATGTGTTTAGAAATTTTTCTTTTGCCTTTTTGTTAAGACTTTCTATTTTGATTCTACTGTGGTCGGAGAATACATTCAGTAGCATTGTTTCAGTTTCTTTAAATGTGTTGAGGTCTGTTATCTGACCCATAATGTGGTCTATATTGGTGAACATTCCAGAGGAGCTTATGAGGCACATGTGTTTGCTGCTGTTGGGTGTAGTGTTCTTTAAACCAGTGAGATCCTGATGGCTAATTGTATTGTTTAGATCTTCTATAACCTTGCTGATTTTCTGTCTAGTTTTTCAACTAGAGCTGTTAAAGTCCTCAACTGTACTTGTGGATTTGTCTGTTTCTTGCCTCAGGTTTATGAGTTTTGCTTTATATATTTTGAAGTTATGATGTTTGTTGTGTACACATTTAGGATTTGTGTGTCTTCCTGGTGGATCAGTGATTTTATCATTGTATAACATCCCACTTTGTCTCTAGAATATTTTTGTTCTCAAGTCTACTTTATCAAAACTTAATCAAATCAAAACAAAGTCCTTGACTTTAAAATGTGTTTTCTTGTGAACAGCATGTAGTTGGTTCATGATTTTGTTGACTCTGCACTACCATGTCTTTTGATGACTTAGACCATTTATATTGAAAATTATTACAGATAGTGTTTGCATATGACATTTTATTATTTGATTTCTATTTGTTTCTATGGTTATGCTGTTTCTTTTACTTTCTTTCTTTCTTTTCTTTTCTTGCCTTACTGTGGGTTACTTCAACATTTTTTAAGGACTCCAAAGCTTTCAAGGTGGTTACTATGGGTATTATGATACACATTTGTTATTTATATATCTACAGACATATACATTCCCTATTAGTGCTGTAGCAAATTATGACAAATTTGGTGAATTTATATTCTTATATTTCTGCAGTCAAATGCTCTACCCCTGAGCTATACTCCCATATATTCTTATAGTTCTGAAGGACAGACATCTAAATCACTTTCATTCAGCCAAAACCAAGGTGCCAGCAGGACCACACACACCCCCAGAGGCTCTGAGGGAGAATCTACTCTTAGATGTCTCCAGCTGATGCCTGCTAGTATTTCTTGGCCTATGGCCCCATCACTTACTGCTCTGCCTCCAAGTTCACACTGCTTCCTTCTCTTCTGTCTGAAATCTCCCTCTGCCTCCTTCTTATGAGGATACCTTTGAAGGCACATAGAGCTCACCTTGGTAATCCACGACCATCTCCCTACCTGGAACTGCTTAACTTACATACATTTGGAGAAACTATCACCATACAAGATAACATGCACAGGTGTCATGGATTAGGACATGCACATTAACATGGCCATCATTTATCCTGTTACAACGGTATCAACGTTTACTACTTTGCCATCTAAGCTCACTTCCACATAGACCCCTTTAGCTTCCCAGATTTTAAATGTCATTATCTTGAGTATCAGCAATGTTAAAATATTTATTTCAGTCATTAAATAATGATTTTTTAGAACTTATTATGAAAGAATAATATACTTTATGTTCTCATATATTCTTCCCTTTCTTGATGCTTCAAGTTTCTCCGGTTATCCTTTCTTTTCTTTTTGAAGAAATTCATGTAACCAGTCACTAAAGTTGGGTCTGTTAGCAGCAAATTATTTGTCTGACATTTAAAAATTTTCCTCATATTTCCAAAGAATACATTCACTGGATATAGAAGTTATGGTTGACAGTTCTTTTCTTCAAAAACTTGAAAAATTTTCTGACACTTCCTTGTGGCCTCCAGTGGTCAGGAGATCCACTGACATTCAAATTGGCAAATTTGAGTAAATCGTGAATCCCTTTCTCTGACTCTTTTCCACATTTTGTTCTATGTCTCTAGTTTTCAAACATTCAGTTAGATGTTCTTGCGTGGTTTTGTTTGGATTTATCCTGTTTGAGTGTCACCAAGTTCTTAGATCTGTAGGTTTTCCAGGAATTTCACCATATTTTAGCAATGTTCAGCAATTACTTCTTCCAATACCCTTCACTCCCTGGTCTTTCTCTCCTTCTGGGACACTGAAGATGCAGCGTCTGGCCTTTTTGTTTCTGTTCCCCTAGGTCTTGGAAGCTCTGTTTATGGTTTGTTGTTGTTTGTTTGTTTGTTGTTGTTCAGTTTATATTCTCTCTTCAGTGTACGGAATTCTATTCGTGCACTTTCAAGGTCACTGATGTCATCACGCATCTCTACCATCAGCTTTCCAGCAATTTTTGGTTTAATATATGTTGAATTTTTTAGTCCTATAGTTTCCATCTAGTTTTATAACTTCCGTTTCTTTCCTGAGACTTTTTCACCTGTTTTCAGAGAATCTGTAAATGACTGTTGAAGTTTCTACATGATGGGTGATTTAAAGCCCTTGTCAGATGATTGTGACGCTTGATTCATTTCAGGTGCTGACCTTTGGTTATGTTTTCTCATTCACATTTTGATTTCTTAGCTCTTAGCACGATTCCTGTACACTGGTTGTTCTGTCTACCATGTGAGGACACATTGATACTATAGAGATCCCTCCTTCCAGCAGGCAGTCACCCTGGGTAGGCTCAGCACACGGGTCTTTGCTGACTTTGTGGGCTCAGGTTCCAGTGACACGTTAGTTATCAGAGACTTGACGATGCCGTCTTGGTCAGCTTGGTTTATCTGGTGCCATTGGCTCTTGTCCTCATCCCTACTGGGGCCGGTATGCTTCTGGGAGGGGAGGAGTTGGGGGGATCCCCTACTAGCCCCTCCTCCCCCATCTTACCCCCTCCCTCTGCCTGTGTATTTGGGAGGGGAGGAGAGTCTCAGACCCCGATGTTCAGAGACAAAGATCTTTCTCGATTGGCTCTCTGGTGTGGCTGGATCTCTCCTTGGTTCTGTCCACTGTGGTATTTTTCCTCAGTAAAGGGAACCCAGGCTCATGAGGAAGGTAAAGGCCTTCCCTGGACACTTGCCATTGTTAGAACAACCTTCATCCATCTACCTTGCTGCCTGAGGTTGTTAAAGGGATATCATTTACATCCCAGAGAAGGATGAGCATATCTGGAACCTTATTTTGCCTGGTTAAGGGTTGGTAAACACCAGTCTGGTTGGCCTTCTGTTTGTGTGAGGAAGGCACCAGGCACTGTGCTGTCTCTCTGGTCCTGGGTCCCAAATCAGCTTTCCTTCTACTCCATCCCTTCAGAGTTCTCTTTGGTTTTCTCCTCTGCCATTCCAAGGGTTTAGAACTGTGCCTAGTAGAGAAAAATGGTAAAAGGAGTCCTCATATTGGGATTGGCCAGTCTGTACATGTTTAAATAGTCACGGTTGCCCTCAAAAGCAGAAACCTACAAAATAACTTTAGATTGGGCCTTAATAACATTTTGATGTGCAATACCCATTTTTGGATTAATATCTTCTCTACAGTTCCATATAGAAAGATATTATGATCTGAACTCTGCTCTTCAATTTGACGTGGAGGTTGTAGATGACCAACGTGGCCCCACCCCTCTGTGCTGCGTGGCCGGAGTGAGGGTGTAGATGGCCCACGTGGCCCCACCCCCCTGTGCTGCGTGGCCGGAGTGACGGTGTAGATGGCCCACGTGGCCCCCACCCCCCCGTGCTGCGTGGCCGGAGTGACGGTGTAGATGGCCCACGTGGCGCCATCCCCCTGTGCTGCGTGGCCGGAGTGGCTCTGGCATGGGAACAAAGTCAGCCATATCAGAATGAGATGTGTGCGTGAGTCAATTTCATGTGGAGGCCACCTGAGGAGTTCATGACAGCGTTATCGTTCATACAGACTGTGTACCGGTTTACCGTTGTACGTCCTGGTGTGCTAGAAAGTTCTATAAAGCTGCAGCCTGGACTGGTTTCTCAGAGCCGGCTTGGTGTGTAAGTCAGGTCTGTTTGTCCTCACTGGTCCTGGCTGTCTGTGCTGGCGCATGTCATGTGATTAGACATGTTACCTGTGACTTTCATGAGTCAGGAGCCCCACTAGGTACTGCGTGGATTAAAAACCTTCGCTGCCCATCAGGGCTCCCTTGTAGGCTGATATTCTCTCAAGGCATGGTCAGCACTATATTTGAAGATGTGCAGGCCCAAAATCACAATCATGAATGGTTTTTAAATCCCTTCTACCCTGATTTGTTTAATGACTAAGTTGACTTTTGATTCTGGCTGTGGCAGCTCTGTGTCTGCCCTTTTTAAAAAATTTTTGTTGTTGTTTGTTTATTTTGAGAGAGAGAGAGAGTGAGAGCGAGCACGTGCAAAAGGACAGGGCCAGAGAGAGAGGGAAGGAGAGAGAATCCAAAGCAGCCTCTTAGCAGTCAGCAGAGAGCCTGGTGAGGGCTTGAACTCAAAAACTGTGAGATCATGGCTTGAGCTGAAACCAAGAATTGGACACTTTAGAGACAGAGCCATTCAGGCACCCTGTGTCTGCCCACACTTACTAAGGATTTATATCAGGGCATCTAAATCTTACTAGTTCATCCCAAGAATGGTCTGTCCAGGTACCTGAACAGATCGCATGTTCTGTCTCCTTCTAAATTAATTAATCAAACTTTTTAGTACCCTCCAACTCTACCCAATTAAGAAAGATGGCCAAATAAAACATTTATTCTTACTAATGGCTTTTCCTACACTTTTTGCAGAACTTATGAAATTTATGGTCATTAAGGAACTATATTCAAAATCAATGAATTCTAGGCCAGCTTGCAGCTTAGAAGAGCATTTAGTTTTCAACAGCCCTGTTTACTATTAAAATAAGTACTTTAAAGGTTTAGTGCACTATTTTCCTTTTAGATACACGCAGGAATAATGCAGGTGTAACTTATTCGAGGGCTTCTGTTACATAGCTTTGTGGCATGCTCACTCTTGGGTCTGTTTCATATCCAGGTTTGAACAAATTATTGGTTTCTTTTTTAAATTAAAATACAGTAAAACCGAAGCTGTTGGTGTACAGACCTACAGGTATCAATACATGAGCAGATATATATAACCACCGCTAAGATCAGGACACAGAGTGATTCCATCACCCCCAAAACTCCCATTGCTTTCTTAGCTATCTCCTCCCTGGGCCCTGGACCCTGGGCCTTGGGCTCTGGAGCCTGGGCAGCTGATCTGTCCTCCATCACTACAGTTTTGTCTTATTGCAAACATACATAATTCCTGAGAATACAAGTGGGAATGTAAAATGGTCCATCCCCTCCGGGAAACAGGCAGGGTATCCCGGTGAGCTTAAATATACATTTATTATAAGATCCAGCAATCCCACCGCTAAGTATTTACCCTAGGGAAATAAAACCCTACATGAATGTGTACATGAACTCCATCCTAATTGCTAAAGACCTGTAAACAATGTTAATGCCCTTCAACGGGTGACCAGATAAAGACTCTGTGGTATATTCACACTGGGGAATGCTACTCAGAGAACCAGGGACAAACTATTTACATAAACAAAAACATGGGGAATCACAGTGGCATTATGTTGCATGGACATTGTTGTGGTTGGCCTAGCCACCCTTTCGAGCAAACACAGGACGTATATGTATGGACAGAACTGTTGAATCTTTTACCAAGGGCTGAAGAAATATCTGTTCAGAAATGAGATTGCTCTCCTATAGTCGGTAATATTACCAGCTATTGAAACATCATAAAGTCACTGTGTCCTTTGGGCACAATTATGTTTTTGACCCACTTTCATATGAAAGAGTTAAGATTTTTTTCAGCTCAGTGTGCCCTGGTGGTAGCAAAGGAACAAATACATAATCAAAGTCATTTATTTCATGTGGCCTAATCATTTGATATACTAGAACTTACTCCCTACTTCCGTTCAGCATGGCTGCTGACTACAGGGGACATATCAAACCGTGTCATGCAAGTTGACAACATCTCTCAAATCTATCAGAAAATCATAGAATGTTAGATTTCAACAACTCCTCTAATATAATTAAATACAATGATTTCACAGATAAGGAAGTTGACTTAGAGGTAAAAGAATTATCAAAAATTAAGGATGAGTTAACAACAGAGCTATAACAGAGCCCTAAGTACCAAGTCCTTGGTATTCTAAGATACAATAAAGATTTAAATCATCCTTTGAAAAATATTCAGATAAAATTTAAATATGTGGATATTTGGCACATTTTAGTAATGGTTAATTTATATTTTTTGTTGACGTGTTTATGCCAAAAATTTTTCATGTTATATGCCAGAGTCTTGGATAAAATGACCAGTGTAGAAGTTTGCACTCAGGGACATTCAGAATTCAGTAAGAAACAGATGTTGAACTAGGTGCCTATAATAAGTTTGACTTAAATGAGGTATATGCAGAATTCTACAATGGTCAGAGAAAATAGCTCTTACATTGTCTAAGGGAGTGAAAAAATGCCTAGTGAGAACCCTTAAGCCTTTCAGAATTCTTAGCTGCTCTCCAGGAAGAATAGGCATCAGAGGCAGTAATGGCAGTGTTTCCCAGAAACCTAGAGGCCGAGGAGTGTCAGTATTTCCCGAGAGGGGTCACATAGTCAGTATGCTTGGGTGGCACATAAAGTGTGTGCAGGGTGGGAGTCCAGCATGGAGACAGCAGGCAGGAGAAGGCTGGGAACCTCTAAGATGATAACTTTTTTCTCAAAGGAAAGTTGTATTGTAGCATTCTTGCAAGTAAATCAAATTACTTAGTGTTTCATTAGAATCATTTTTAGTTTTAAAACATAGTGTAGAATAAAGTCAGTTTAGGAAGAAATGAAGCTTTTTTAAAGAAAGTGATTAAAATGTATGTAGTTAGGCTATTAAAGTATTTTATCAAAATGAACATCTATTTTATTTTTCAAGTACTAATAATTGAAAAAAATATGTTTTTAAGAGAAAAGCAGTTGCAAAGGGTACAATAGCATTGGATTTTGTTTCTAAAAATTCATTTTTCAGTGCCAGAAAAATGAAAATAATTCCAGAAACATGAAAAAAAGAACAAGAGGGAAACTATTTTCCTTTGTTTTAAATAGTTGTAAAATGAAATTTAAGATTAAAAATTTAATACAAAAATACTTGAAAATGTTTTCAAGTAATTTTTAAAAACATTAGATAATGTTAAAATAATTATTTAAAAAGTGTTGTGAATACTATCTCACAATCCTTTTCACAAACCAGTTAAATAAGTGTCAGGCTTCAATTCTGAGCTAGTATCCAAAATCTATAAGGAACTCACCAAACTCCACACCCGAAACAAACAATCCAGTGAAGAAATGGGCAGAAGATATGAACAGACACTTCTCCAAAGAGGACATCCGGATGGCCAACAGACACATGAAACAATGCTCAAGAGAAGCACAGATCCTAACTGACTTTGGATTGAATGAACTCTGTGGGAAGTGTAACATAGCACCTGCTTACTTAAATTGATGTGGATCAACAGACAGACATAGATGGAAATAAAATAATATCTAGAGCATAACTACAAGAGATTCAAATATATTCATCAGAGGTATTTCTAATGTAGTAAATTTGGCAACATAGGCATTTTCAATGCGTGACCATTTTCTACATGACCGTTCAGATTTGGACAACTTAAAGTTAACTGTAATGCCTCGGAAGGGAAGGGGCTACGGAACCAGGAGGCCGTTAGGAGGCTGCCTCCATGATGCTGGTTTGGGACAATCAGCCTCAAACTAAGAGAGTGGAGACAGAGAGAAGGAAGTGCTGTGAGCCGTAGGACTTAGTGATGAATGGGTGGCCAAGGTGGGGGAAGGTAAGACAAGGCACTTCCATTCTCTACTTCCCGTGACGAGGTGGCTGGTGGTATAAGGGGGATTTAAGAGACTCTGGGGGGCAGGCGGTTCATGTTTGGTTGCTTAAATGTTCTCATGTATTTACAAAGTTCTCTGCAGAGACAAAGGGAAATAGGATTGGCAAGGAGCTTGACAAAGATGGAGATAGTTTGTGTTGGCAGCTAGTGGCGTGTGAAGGGAAAATGCACTGAGTGTGGCCCGGAAAAGAGCATTTATTGAGTGGCTGGTGGGAATCTGGAGACATAGGTTCATGCTGGTGTAAGTCAGAAACTCCCTCATCAACTTCCAGGAAGATAGAGTGGATCTTTGGGTCTTTTATTTTTATTTTTATTTTTTACAAATAGTTTATTGTCAAGTTGGTTTCCATATAACACTCAGTTCTCATCCCCACAAGTGCCCTCCTCCATGCCCATTGAGAGACTCTTGAATGCTGAGAACAAACTGAGGACTGATGGGTGTGGAGGAGAGGGAGGTGATGGGCATGTTGGGTCTTATTAGATAGATGGAAGATGGTAAGGGTATCAAGAGTGATGGAGGAGACTACTGAGACATTGTATCAGAGCATCAGCCATGTGGTCCACGACATATATGCAAAATATAATGAAATCCATTTTGGAGGCCCCAGGAATTTGAAGAGTGGGTTTCAGTGGGGTGCAAGCACATGACCATTAAAGGGCACAGATGTGGTCAGGGAGAGCAGCTAAGAGATTATAAAGTATAGCAAGTACAAAGTATTAGCAGCAGTTTGACTAGGAGGAGAGGAGGGGAGAGTCACTGGGATTGAAAGGATCGAGGAACCATGAATTGTTTACCAGAATTGCCCATGTGGACCCTCTGACCACCCTCGGGTAGAGATGGCGATCAGCCAGTGAGTTGTAGGAAGGTGATGACAGAGATGAGCAGAGAGCTGGAGTTGAGTAATGTCATGAATCTCAGGGTCAAGGGGGCATAACAAGTGATTAGAGAGTGAAAGTGGGGACTGTAAATCAGAAGGGTGATGACTCCACCTCCAAATAGTATTGAAAAATTCCAAAAGGAAGATGTGGTGTGAAACGTGCACACACACACACACACACACACACACACACACACACACACAGACACACACACACACACAGGAATATTCCTCAGCCATTAAAAAGAATGTGATCTTGCCATTTGCAACAGCATGGATGAAATAGGGGGTCCTAAGTGTATTATGCTAAGTGAAATAAATCTGAGAAAGACAAATACTACATGATTTTGTTTATATGTAGAATCTAAAATAATGATAATAAATAACAAATAAACACAAAACCGGAAACAGTCTCATAAATACAGAAAAGAAACTGGTGGTTGCCAGTGGGGAGGGGGCTTTGAGGATGGGTGAAACACTCGAAGAAGGTTAAAAGGCACAAAACCCAGTTATGAAATAAATAGGTCACAGGGATGACAAGCACAGCATAGGAGATAGAGTCAGTGATATGGTCCTAGCCCTGTACGGTGACAGGTGGCAACCAGACTTACTGTGGTGAGCATCGCATTGTGCAGAGTTGTTGAGTCACTATGTTGTACACCTGAAACTAATATAACATTCTCTGTCAGCTGTACTTCAGTGAGAAAGAAAAGGAAGAAAAGCAGCATTCTCCTCCACTTACCTTACATGTAACTTAAAAGCCAATATATATTAGTGTGTAAGAACAACAGTGGTTATAATACTTTCTTATATTTATGTAAACTTTATGGCAAAATGATACTTATTATTTTCTCTTCATTTTCTTACCCAAAGGAGTGAATTTAACTTAAAGTACAAGTAGGTATTTATAATGGCTCTGAGTAAGATCACATATATATTTACATAGTCTAGAAAATGTTATCCAAGAAAAATAAAGAAGAGAAATAAGTCAGATAGAAAATGAGCAACTGGAAGCCCCCCCTTCCAGAAATTCCTGACAAAACCTCAAAGTGAGACAGTTGTGAGAGCTGGTTACAGTAATGAATGAGCAGAACTTTCCAGGCACAAGAGAATAATGTAAGACAGGCTGGGATTTTAGAAGACAGAATAAGCTTTAAGATGAATCTCCTATTTCATGCATCATTTTTCCCCTGGGTGCATTTTCTGATTCTCTGTTTAGGGCATCTTGGCAAACAGGCGTCTGTGACTCAGAGAATGTGGTTTTGGGAGACACGGGATGTGGGGGACCCTGAACTGGGTTATCAAAACTGTGAGGACTTGAGGGTCCAGGATATCAAGGGCAAGGGAATCATGGGGATGTGAGGCTGGCATCTGTTTTACTTTGGTCCTTGATGTATTTGCCTAAGCCCAGCTTTCTAGGAATCAGAAGAAAAGGGCCGGAGGAAACTTTGCTGCTAATGGTCTACAGGGCTCAGCGGAACTTTTGGAATTTTCAGTGCTAAGGAAACAAAGATAGATGTTCAGGACCTATTGTTTCAAGAAGATGTACTCCTAAATGCCATATTCCCTGGGTTGTGACATGGAAGGACATAAGCACTGAGAAAATGACGTGCCTGAAATGCAACTGTGAAAACCAGTGACTGATGGGTCAGAGAGGCCGCTGTGCTCCCAGAAGAACATCGCACACTCCCAGGGGAAGGTCACAGTACAGAACTTCTAGAATGGCTTGTACACAATGTCTGGCATTCAACCAAAAATCACCTGAAATGTCCGGAAACAGTGCCCACTGGTTGCAACCAAGAGAGAGGGAACAAAAACAAACAAACAAACAAAAAACCCCAAGATATCCTGACATAACAGTTATCATTCTGGGACTCTGATGATTAAATATGATTCATGTATTTAAAAAAATAAGTGAAATAATCAAGAATTTTCCCAGAAAGCTCTAATCTATAGCAAGTCAAATGGAAGTTTATTAAATGCAAAATACTACATCCACTATAATTAACTTAATCTGTATGATTTGAACTAGAAGGTAATTTAGTAAAAATATCCCAGCTGAATCAGGAAAAAAAAATGGACAGAAAGTATGTGCACATTTGGAGTTCTGGAAGAAAGAAATTGAGAGAAAATAGGCATAACCAAAATCTGAAAACATTACCACTAAAAATTTTCCAATACATCAGACATCAAGGTAGAGATTCAAGAAATTCCATAAGCCAAGGAAGATAATACACAGAAAGCCTCATACTGGCACATTACAATAAATCTGCTAAAAAACATGATGAGGAAATATCTTAAAAGCAGCATAAGCAAATGGATATTTTTTTCAAAAGAGCAAATATGGGATTGATAGAGCGCTTCTCAGTATAAACACAAAAGGTACAAAGACAACAGAATAACATTTGAAGTGTTGGAGGAAAGAAACACTATTAAGTAAGAGGTTTAATTAAAAACTAATTTACCAGGGGCGCTTGAGTAGCTCAGTTGGTCAAAGCATTCGTCTTCCACTCAGATCATGATCTCACGGTTTGTGAGTTTGATCCCCATGTCAGTCTCTGTACTGACAGCTCAGAGCCTGGAGCTGCTTCAGATTCTGTGTCTCCCTCTCTCTTTGCCCCTGTCCAGCTTGCACTTTTTCTCTCTCACATTCAAAAGTAAACATTAAAAAAAATTAAAGTAAAAAAATAATTGACCAAAGACAAAAGGAAAAATAGAAAAAAGTAAACTTTTAACTTATCATTAAACCATATTCTAAAGAAAAGTCAAAATTCTCTGATTAGATAAAATAATATAAATAAAATAGTTAAAAAGAAAACACAATTATATGTGTTTATGAAAGGAGAACATGAAATGCATCTAGGTAGAGTAAGTTCAAAGTGAAAGGTTAGGAAGAGGTGTTCCTTGTAAGGACTAATAAAAAGAAAAAACATGGCTTTATAGTCATAACTCAAAGTAAATAGACACTTACAATTGACATTTATGTTCTGTGTACTTTTTGGTATGTTACATTTCAATAAAATGCGTGCATAAGGAAGAAAAACAAGTCTCTCTCAATCAAACAAGCAAATACAACACCAAATATAAAAGAGCGATCTCTCTGACAAAGAAACAGTCCTCAAAAAGAAATATATTTTTAGTGACTGCATATCACTCACTGTAATTCTTCTTTTTTTTTTTTTTTCAATCTGTGTGTAACATGAGTTACTTCACATATAATGACTATTGTTCATCTGCCTTTGAGGAATCACGTTTCCTCTATGCCCGAGGTGAGAGTGTTGGGTTCATAGACAAATGATATGATTGATGGCGCAAATCATGTGTTCATATTCCCGAAAGTCCTTTACTGAAAGCAAAACTTCGTATTTGATTAGAGACATTTATTTTGGTTGAATTGATTTTTTTCTTACATTTTTTCTATTTCAACATGCTTTTTGTCAGCATCTTGAATTTAGTCAATGGATTTAGTGTTTCTTTTCACTGGCTAACAGCAGCCACTATGTGACTGTTTTATTAATACACAAAGAATGCTTCATTGAAACTTCCATTTGGTGTGGCCTGGACAATAATACGCGGAGAGAAGTTCAATACACCTGCCAAGTCTATTTCAGCTATGTGCATTCTTCCTCTTGCTGGTATTCTCTTAATGTACATTTACTTTTGGTTTTATGGCTATTGTATATGTGTATGTGAGTACATACATGTATGTGTGTATATGTATGTATATATGTACACATGTATGTATGTGTGTGTGCATATATGTATATGTGTGTATGCACACAAACATACACATACATATATATGGGTATGTATTGCCTTTTCTGGAATATCAGAGTTGGAATCATACAGTATTCAGTCTTTCAAGTTTCTTTCCATGGCTTGATAACATCACTCATTTTATTCTTAGTGCTGAATAATATTCCATCCTGTGATGTATTTCTAAAAGAGATTTTGTGGTGAGGCACATAATGTAAACTAAACAGTCTGAGCATTATGGGAATGAGTCAAAACATTTCCGCTTAGGGATGTTTCGGTGTCAATGGTGTGATACCGTACTACCACACAGCAGGAAGATACACTGTCCTTCACATCGGGTGACTGCAGGTCCTGGATTTAGCACTCAACGTGCTCTCCTGGAGACATGCCTCAGCCTCAGATGCACCTCAGCTTATGGTCGCCCACCCTATGTCAGTTTTTAAAATCAAAGACACATGGGGCGCCTGGGTGGCTTAGTCGGTTAAGCGTCCGACTTTCGCTTAGGTCATGATCTCGCGGTTTGTGGGTTCGAGCCCCGCGTCGGGTTCTGTGCTGACTGCCAGCTCAGAGCCTGGAGGCTGTTTCAGTCTGTGACTCCCTCTCTCTCTGACCCTCCCCTGCTCACGCTGTCTCTCTCTCTCCTAGAAATAAATAAAAAACATTAAAAAAAAAATCAAAGACAAAATTCTGATCATAGAAGAATCATTACTGTAGAATGGGAATAATGTTGAAGCTAATATATAAATATGCATTATGAGGGGCTATGGATTCTTTGAAGGATGGTCTTACGGTGTATACACCTACCTATACGTGCTTGTCTAAGCAGCGAGACCATCTTCAAAGTAAAAGTAGAGATATCGGTGCTTCACATAACGGGTTCCGCATCTGTCTCCTGCAGACTCACCGGCTCCAGCGTCCCGGACCTGATCGTGAGCATGAGCAACCAGATGTGGCTGCATCTGCAGTCCGACGACAGCATCGCCTCACCGGGGTTTAAGGCTGTCTACCAAGGTATGGCCGGGCATGCTTGCCGACACCAGAACCCAGCACAAACCTCTCCCGGTGCGTTAGACATAAACACACTTGGCATGTCATGGTAGTGTTCACACATAGGGACTGAGTACTTGCAGCTTCCTCGATTAAAGCCCTGCTCATAGTTCTTTGTTGCAAAGTACTTTTAACTTGTGGAAAGCTTGGTCTGCTGTGACGTGTGCCATCATTGCGTCAGAAGAAAGGGTAAGACTAAGCATGAAACGCAAGGTATGAAATTGTGTACGTGTGTTAATCTCAGCACTTTATCTCTTTCGGAGAGGGAGATGTTATGGTTATGACTAAGGGAGATATTTTGTACCAAATATGAATTGGAGTGACATTAATTAAGCTTCTCTACATACTAACTCATGCAAAATGTGTGTGTGTGTGTGTGTGTGTGTGTTGTTTGTTTATTTGTTTTTAATGGAGCAGAGAAATCTACGTGAACTTGGAGGGAAATACTATGGAGTTCTTGTCTAGGGGAAAACTCAGTGTTGTCTGAGAGTGTGAGTTACAGTTACTCTGCGGATGTTGGCTTCACCTCTGAATTCATGTCCGGGTTCCATCATCTCAGCGAGTGGTTTTCCACAGTGCGCTGTGGCTCTGTGTTCTCATCATCAGGGCCTCATGTTTCGTCTTTAAAAATAACCCCACTGAGGGGCGCCTGGGTGGCTTAGTCGGTTAAGCGTCCGACTTTCACTTGGGTCATGATCTTGCGGTTCGTGGGTTCGGGCCCCGTGTCGGGCTCTGTGCTGCCAGCTCAGGGCCTGGAGCCTGTTTCAGTCTGTGTCTCCCTCTCTCTCTGACCCTCCCCTGCTCACGCTGTCTCTCTTTCTCTCTCTCCTAGAAATAAATAAAACATTAAAAAACAAAATTAAAAAAAAAATAACCCCACTGTATTGCTCCACCTGCATTGTTTCATCTAGGAGGATTTCATAGGAAAGAGGTATCTTTTAACCTTAACGTATAGATTGATATTTAAAAAATATATATTGTGGAATATTTTATAATGGAAACAGAAGTAGAAAGAACAATATAAAAACCTGAGATCACCTATAGCTGTAAACTTTTGTGAACCTCCCGGGTACCTTGCTATTGACTTGGGAATTGGTTTGAGACGTACCGCCCTGGTGGTTAGCTGCTCGATCCTGCCCCTGCTCAGGTACCCTCAAACATCGTTTGGGAAATGAGTGATATTTCCTGCTGTTAGACAATGCTCCCACATGCTCCACTCAATAATCCACTTAATCTTTACTCAATAATTACCTCTTTAAAAAGCAGACTTCTTTATGGGGCGCCTGGGTGGCTCAGTTGGTCGGGTGTCCGACTTCGGCTCAGGTCATGATTGTGTAGTTCATGAGTTTGAGCCCCACATTGGGCTATGCTGACAGCTCATAGCCTGGAGCCTGCTTTGGATTCTGTGTCTCCTTCTCTCTCTGCCTCTCCCCTATGCGCTCTCGCTCTCTCTCTCTCTCTCTCTCTCTCTCAAAAATAAATAATAAAACACTTAAAAATTAAAAAAAATAAAAAGTAGAATTCTGTCTTAGTTCTAAGAGAGAGAAAAAAGAATTCTTTCCCACCCTTCCCCCACCCACCCAATCAGAGATCAACTGTTTGGCCTCTTATTTGGGGCCTTCTGAGACTTAGTTCCCATATACCACCTGTACCTGTTAGTTCTGAAGGGGACTGGGCAGCAGCCGCAGGGGTGACCTTCAGTGCCTCAGGGCACCAGGGTGCTTTGGCGATTCTCTCCTGTGCTCCAGAGATGGCAAAGAATGGAGAGCAAACCAAGGGCGATAGAGAGTCTTCTCCCAGAATACGAAGAACAAAAATGAACTTCATGATATCCAGACCTCAGGGCACCTAGAATAGCAGTACATAGGCACACTGTTTTCACTGACCACACACACACACACAGACCATTTTCCTTTAGTGACAATTTGGTGTTCTCTAGATCAGTAATCAAACAGTTTGGCTCAAGAAATAAACATTTAAGAGGCTTGGGAGCATGTTAAATTCTTTGTTTTAGATTATACAAATGATGGGTACAAAGCCTCTATCTTTAGTTTAGATCCTGTACATGTTTGACAAAGAGAAAGAAATTGTTCTCTTGTGCTAAGAGGTTAAATATGTGTCCCCAGATATAATAAAATTACCTCATATTAAAAAGTTTTCTAATTTAATTTATAAGACTACTCATAAAAGTTTAAACGATATATTCATCCCTGTATATTGCCATACATTCAATAGGCCACAAACTGATTGGAAGTTATTTTTTAACAAGATTGAGGACCTATCATCATCTTGAATGTAAGTCAAGAGAAGTATTTTCAAGGTCAACCTTATACTCTATACACATGCTTGTGAACTGATAGTCAACTTTATCAAAATAACCAGGAAATTTCATTTTAAAACCATTCAGGGGTGCCTGGGTAGCTCAGTCAGTTGAGCATCTGACTTCAGCTCAGCTCATGATCTCAGGGTTCATGAGTTCAAGCCCTGCGTCGGGGTCTGTGTACTGACAGCGCAGAGGCTGGAGCCTGCTTCGGATTCTGTGTCTCCTTCTCTCTCTGACCCTCCCCCACTTGCACTCTGTCTGTCTCTCAAAAATAAACATAAAAACATAAAACTAAAAATAAATAAAATCCACCCAATCATATATTTTTATTAATACAAAAAAGAATTATTGCAAAGAAGCTAAACTATAATCTAAGAAAATATACTATAGCCGTTCAGAATAAAACATAAATCTGTGTTCTACCTAGCTATTTCCATTTTCAAAGTTTAAATACTTTCCATAGTATAGTTTCAAAACTTTAGAGAACTAAGAAATTACAAAGTACTATAATATAGTAAAAAAGGTGTCAATTTTAGTTGGGTAATTTTACTGGAGGGGATCTGTTAAGAAGAAAGAAAGAAAGAATTCGTAAGTTGTTGTCAGGAAAACTTTGAAGTTGTCCTTGGCAAAAAAAAATACATGTATCTCACTACTCACTCTCCCAATGCCCAGCTTCCTCTTAGCGAGTGGTTAATGGATGGAGTAGCGATCTTTGCCTGTCATTTCCCTTGAGCTGTTTTACTACTCGGAAGGTTGTAGGAAACTCACAACATGGCAGGCGATCCCTGACTACGGATGCACTTGTGAACTCTGTAGACAGAACACCAGTGATCATCACCCGGTAGCTATAGACAACTTTAGGTTCTCTCATCAAAATCCCATCAGCATTGTTAATTGTCTTTGTCTGTATTCTTTGAATTCTCTCTTGAAACAGTGCTTCAAAAGTCTTAACGGTTCCTTCATCAGTGATGAATTTATTACAGTCTTTAACATGATGTGTATATGCATATATTGATGAAAACTAGATGAATCTATCTTCAGAGTTGGAATTTTATTGTCTTCCCGTGTACTGCATGGATTTGAGTGAAGAGATAGAATGCCTTGTCTTCTAAGTGTGTGCTGGAGAGAATTCAGGAGCCAACGAAGCATAATGAGAAATTACTGTGTAGCAAAATGAGACAGATCATTAAAAAGCATCTTAGAACCCCAAACAGTAAGCAGGGTGACAGTGACAGTGTCCTAAGCTCGAGTGAACAAACCATTGCACAGCTGCATCCTCCTTGTGAGTAGAAGTAGTTACAGAGCTAAAGACTTCCATGTTGAGGTGGGCCCAGCATCAGGGTCCTTACCTATAAACTGAAAGATTCCTCCTTCATGGAAACATCGGATGGGACAGGGAATTGACAGAATTTCTGCCTCAGAAGAGGATATGTATACCCCATGAAAGGTTAGGACTGGACTGCACAGATAATTGCCGAATTCTTCCTGACATTTGGATATTTTGACTTGACCTTTAATTGAACTTCTACATGACTGTACAGTTATTCAGGAAAGCATGGTAGGGGTGTAATCCCATCCACATGACCTATATTGGCTACTGCCTTTGGTGAAATCTAAAAGCATCAGTGAAATACCAAACCCTTCCCAACGGGGCAGATTGTAGGAAATTAACCCCAGCAGCACTAAGTTACACACCCTGAGGTTTCTAGTATGAAGGCCAGACGGACTGGCATCATTGCTAAACTGCGGATCCTTGGCTATTAAGAGATTAAAGTATTCTCAATTAAAATATAAATATTCCTCCAAGTGTCATATTTCAGTTTGAATGACCCCACAGCATTAATTATAATTACATTAGCTGTAATTAGCACTCTGTTTACCAGCTCAATAGTCCATTAATCGCTGAGATGTCATGGAAACACGGATGGCCACCAGTCCTTGAAAGATTGCCAAGTCAAGACCGGGTATTATCTTTTGGCAAAACAATGTTCCAAAGTCAAAAAGATTATTAAAACAAATACCTAATACAAGATTTGAGGATTTAAAAATTCTAGAGAATGTTATATATCAAAAGAAGACATTTACCTTCTAGAAGCTGTATTTCCAGAGTGCTATATTAAACTAACAATTAGTGATAAAATAAAAACCACTTGTAAAGGTCATTGTCAAAAATATAAATAATTGTGTTATTTTGTTTAAACTAATAGATATTTGTGAATTATGTTGTCAGAAAAATTAATATAGTTGATAATCACGTATGACTTAACTTTCTAAGTGTTGCTATCGTGTGGTTTTAACTAACGTCATGTGGTGTTTGAGAATAGAGGCTGTGAAGTCAAACGACCTTGGGTTCCTGCTCTGACACCCACTAGGTGTGTAACATAGGCCAAGTTGTCTATTAGTGTGCCGGGTTCCTCCTTTAGAAAAAAGGGAGAGCAGAGTAATGACATTTCCTTCCTAAGTCTGTTGTTGTAGAACTCACGACTTAAAACATGGCAATCCCATAGCATGTCAAGTGATGCTAGCTATTTGGATACACATTTTCCTAGTTAATTTCGACATTTTTCTGTAAGTAAGGTTTTTCATTATATAAATATTAGACCTCACAATAAAATATGTACAGGCAGTTAATATCCTTTCTCTTCACCTTCTGACTTGGCCAGGCAACTTCCTCGAAGGAAGTGGCTCTCAGCTTTTCCTTATGTGTCCTTCTAGAATTTTCCATGCATATAACACCGAATCTGAAATCTTGGCTTGTCTCTTAGTCTACAAATCTCAGGGGAACTTCGATATGCAAGAAATGTCACATTTTCTTATTTTAAAATCAGTCTGAATTTCCTTCAGAGTCTCCGTCCCAACAGCATGTTCTGATTGGAGGGCCCCGCATTGCCCGTTGCCTGCCCCTCACTGCCATTGCACCAAGGAATTAAGAACCCCCTGAGTTCTGTAAGGGATACAAAAGGTTTTGGGGTCCTCAGTCCTTGGATCACACTTGTTGCCATGAGACCTTCATGGTGTCTGCTGCTTTGGGCACCGTTGTCCCCACAGAAGCTGCCTGTGGACATCCTGCTGGCAGACCCCCTCCCCGGCCGCCAGCAACGTTGAGGCGGTTTCACGCGGCGGAGCCTCGGGTCCATACCACCCACCTGCACCCCACCGACACACCAGGCTTAGTCCCAGGGGGCCTGCTGCTCTCTGGTTGTTCCAGTCTGTGACCCTGCAGAGACATTTGCCTGGACAGCCTCCCTCCAGATGCCACACAGCATGCTCGATTAACTCTGTCTTTCAGTGCAGAGTTTGCGTTACAGTGACCAGTGGGGAGGAGGCACAGGGGAGAGCCTCACCCTCCTTGGGGATCACAGAGTTTCCAGGCGAGGACAGAGAAAACTCGGAGACTAAATACAAGCATCAGCACCACCAGTCATTCAAGAGCAGCAAAAAGAAATATCAACTAATGTAAATTATAAATATATATATGCCACCTGGGTGGCTCATTCAGTTAAGTGTCTGACTTCAGCTCAGGTCATAATCATGGTTTATGTGTTCGAGCCCCACGTTGGGCTCTGTGCTGACAGCTCTGAGCCTGGAGCCTGCTTTGGATTCTGTGTCTCCCTCTCTCTCTGACCCTCCCCTGCTCATACTGTCTCTCTCAAAAATAAATAAAACATTAAAAAAAATCCAAAAGATAAAAAATATGTAAATAATTATAGTACAGGTGTCAAAAGTAATACTAACCTATTAAACTATATTACACTTAATGTATATATAATTAGTATATAATTTATGATTATGCATATAATCTACACATATTTAAATATATATATATATAACTCATATATATGTGTAAGTTATATGTGTAAATCATATAAACCCCATATATGAAATATATATATCTGAAATATATATATATATATTTACATATATAATATAAATGGAAATCTAACAGGTCTAGTGCATAGTTTTTCCACTTTATATTCTAAATTACTTATTATGTTACAAAATTAACTACTGAGAATCAAAGAAGTGTTTTGTAAACCAATCTTACATTTAATAATACATTAAAATTATTTTTAAATATCATAATAGTATAATAGACCATGCGATTGCATACATTTAAAATATGCATTCTAGCAGATTGTTGTTATTGACTAGAAAGGAAAGGAAAATAATCTATTCTCAACGAAGTTCATGACCACTGTCACTTCTAGCATGGAGGAGGGTTGACAAGAAGCAAACATGATATCTAGATACTGTGTCTAAACAGCTATGAGCTTGCACTCGGGCATTTTATGGCATTTTACAGGATTGCCGTCTATAGGTATATGGACTGACCCTGGATCTTTTATGTCACAGAGAAGATGTTCAGTTGGTGTTCATCACACATGTTGATGAACTGCACTTCCACAAATCATGTTTTATGTAATTTGCCACAGCTATTTAAATTTTAGCAGGGGGTAAATTAAAGGAAATGTTCCCTGTGATGTGCTGCTGTGTGGTAAAAACAATATCTATTTCAGGCTCACACTCAATTATTTCAGCAAAATAATTGGGGCTCAGCATTTCTGTTTTATACCAGAAATGGAATGTCTCCTGTATGCAGTGAGCGCATCGTAAAGGGGAGTGAGCGATGATGAGTTCAGGCCTCTTCGTCTGTCCTCCGGGGTCTCTGCATCTGTGCTGACCAGGAGCCCTGAGAATGGTTCAGACTGCGGCTTGTCTGCTACCTTGGTAGAGGGCTCTGCAGACACACATTGATGTCACGTAATCTTCCAGATACTTGTGATGATTAATTTTATGTGTCACGTTGACTGGACCATGGGGGCCTGCACACCTCACCGGACATTATTCTGGGTATGGCTGCAAGGCTGTATCGGTATGAGGTTAAATTTTGAATTAGTCGACCGGGTAAAGCAGTTCGCCTCCCCAGGGTATGTGGGCCTCACCCGATCAGTTGAAGGATTGACTACAGTCACACCTTGGAGATATTGTGGGTTCATTCAGGTCCAGACCACCATGATAAACCAGATACTGCACTAAGACCAGCGCTGCTGGGCCTTGTGGTTTCGCAGTGCATATGCAAGTTGTGTTTACACCATACTATAATCTACTAAGTGCCTAATAGCATTATATCTAAAAATCAATGTTCATCCATACTTAATTAAAAAATACTTTATTGCTAACAAGGGCTAGCCATCCCCTCAGCTTTCAGCAAGCCACAATCACTGATTACAGATCATATAACAGGTATAATAATGAAAAACTTTGAAATATTCCAAGATTTACCTAAATGTAACACAGAGACACGGAGTGATTGCTGTTAGAAGAAGTAGTGCCTGTAGACGTGCTTGATGCGTGGTTGGCACAAACATTTAACTTGTAAAATAATAACAACAACGCCGCAGCTGCAAAGCAGGATAAGGTGCAGCACCACAAATGGAGTGGGCCTGTAGCGCAGCGGCCGAATGAGGGGCAGTTAGTGTCTCTGCCTGACGGTCTCTGAGCAGGAACCTGGGGCCTCCATCCCCCGTGCGCAAACTCGGATTTGCATGGGCTCTTCCATCATGGGGCACCTGGTACGGACAGCTCAGTCTCCCTGACCATGTGAGCCAGTGCATACAGTCATCTCTCTCCATAGGTCAGGCGATGAATAGGGAGGCCGGTAGGTAGGTAGGTAGATAGATAGACAGTATAGAGAGGTTGACAGATCAACAGGATGGATAGATAGATAGAGAGCCTGAGCTGACGTAGGTCATTCAGCCGACTGAGTCCCCCAGGCATCCCCAGAGCAAATACATGTTGGAAAGGGACCGATAATCAGATGTTCACTATGTGCTCCTATAGAAACCTCTGACCTTTTCTCTCTCCTGATGACCCTTGGCTCCCCATTACCTACCGTGCCACACACAAAATGCTTACGGTGGATCTCCAACCATTTGTAATCGGAGCCCCTCTTCCCCTAAATATTTTGATTTCTGCTTTATCCTGAACACTACCTGATGTAGTTTATCTTTGAAAACAACATACGCCATTGTCGTTTTTTTTTTTTTTTTCCTTTTCTTTTCTTCATTCCATCCCTTTTTTCTGGGACTCGGCTATTCACCTTCACTGCTAAAATTAGCATTTCAGGGGCGCCTGAGTGGCTTAGTCGGTTAAGCGTCCGACTTTCACTTGGGTCATGATCTCGCGGTTCATGGGTTCGAGCCCCGCGTCGGGCTCTGTGCTGACTGCCAGCTCAGAGCCTGGAGCCTATTTCAGAATCTGTGTCTCCCTCTCTCTCTGACCCTCCCCTGCTCACGCTGTCTCTCTCTCCTAGAAATAAAAATTTAAAAAAAATTAAAAAATAAATAAAAAATAAAAAAAATAAAATTAGCATTTCATTAAAATACTGAATTCTATTGAAATTTGTGTCATGAGAAAAAAATGTGCTGCTGTTTTTCACTAATTTGTGTTTGATCGACACAGAGTCACTTCGGTGTATCATTTTTCTTCTCCACGGAGACCCTTTCATCTTTTTATCAGGGCCTGGCATTCTTTGATCATTTCTATTGCTCTTTTGATGTTCTCTAAATCCTCTTAGTAATGACGTACTCAGACTATAATAGTTGATGTTGTGCAGCTTTTTAATTTTATTAAGAATTTTCTACCTTCCTGAAGATGAACTCACATTTTACCATTTTTTTTCCCCTTTACATCTTCAACTCTTTAAAACAATCCATTCTGTGCAAGCATATGGTGGGCTAATTACTTCCTTTCTTCCTCCAACTCAATTAGTGCTGTGATTTTTCCACATGTTCTCAAAGTGAGAAGAAGGTTTGTTAAGGATCCCAGCTCCTTATGGAGCACAGCCAGCACAGGATTGTATTTCCAGCAAGTTATGCCGAATAGATATAAAAATCCCGAAGTCTGCATTATCTCATCAAAGGTATTTCTGGGTATCATAAGCCAAATAATTTAAAAGAGTGGCATATTTTCCAGTTTATTTTTCTTTTCTTTCTCTTCTCCTTCTTTCTTTAATTCTTATGTATTTATTTATTTTTACTTTGTACAAGAATGTTTGTTTTGTTGTTTTATTTTTCTCCCAACTGGGTTCCTAAACAGTTCTCCTTTTGTCTACACAGCACGAAGCCTCCGTTAGGGCAGTCGGTCGGTGCATGGAATTTAATGGTGACTCCAGCATTTTAACCCAGACTTTGCTTTTAGTTCCCAGTAGGACCAATGAGCTGATCAGTAATCATGTGAACATCTGTTGCGTTGTCCGTGACGTGGGGGTTCTGAGAAGTGGGGCTTTGTCTGCATCCATTGCATCGTTGTGAAAGCTCCTTCAGGCCTGAGACCGCGTCCTCAAGTTGGAAACTGTAATCACATTGTGTGTTTTGCAAACAGCCTCAGTAAATATGCAGTTTATGTGAAGAGGTGTCCTTTAGAAAGGAAAACTGGTTTTATTATCACTCGTGCGGTGTGGGTCATATGCTTTCACCTCCGGTCGTCTCTCTTGCGGGGCCATCCCCACAGCGTTAGAACTTGCATGCATTCTCCGTGCTCTCCCCTCAGCCCCCCTGCTTCTCTTCCTCCCTGGAGCTGTGGCCGTTTCCTTTCTCCAAGCCAATTCCGTTACAGCATACTTTTCAAATTAGTTTTCAGTCCATTTCAGCTTTACTGCCATCTTTCCAAACTGTTCCCTTTCTTGTCAAAAATGTAATTATCCATCCGGGTCTGGGACGGTATTTTTGACTTTCCATTATGTCCGTCCCCCCAGCGGCATGCTCAGAACACAGTCATTTCATTGTGTCGTCCGCGGACAATCTCCTTTGGAGTCAAAGTGACGGATCTGAATTTTATGTTTTTCCTTTCTCTGCAGCACACCAAGTTGAATTACACTCTTGTTCAAGGATATGATCCCTCAGTTGCCATTGCCGTTATTCTCTGTGTCTTTCCTTAAACTCTCATCTGCTCCTGTTCACACCACTTTCTCACTGTTGCAGATTTTATGAAAAAAAGTCAGAAACCCTCACTTGCCGCATGGCCATGTTTCTCCCATCCGCATGTACGTCCACCTGGATTATTGTACCTGGACCCCGGCCGATACCCTTTTTTTCCACCCCGCCCCCCCCAAGCAGGCTTTCTCTTTTAAGGTCTGTGATGTACAGTCACATCATCCTCCCTTTTGTGAGGCCTCCGTTCTGCAAACACCATGTGTAATGACAGAGCCGTGTTGCTGCCTCGCTGCACAGGCTTGGCCGTGCACGTTCTGGGCTGTGGTGTTCGGTTCAGCCCTTGTAACTTGCTCCCTGTTTCCTAGAACTGTCTGTGACACGGGCATCCTCACATCTGCCTGGCGGGCCTCTTGTGAGTATTCTGTGAAGGGCTGATATATGTCAGCGCGTCGGACTGCCTCCAGAATGTAAGAGTGTCAGCACGCTTACCTCAGGGCCGTTAAAAAATTACATTTTCACCCACCAATGCGGCGTGGATAATGTGAGCCAACTGTGTGAAAACACGGTTTTCTCCTCCATGAGGCCTGAGAGTATCACTAAAAACCCAGTGGTTTTGATGGTCATTGGTTGATGCATCCTGCAAGTGTCTTAAATTATCCTTTTCCCTTCTGTCTTTTTTTACTCTTCCAGTTTACTTGTGGAGAGAGAAGGTGGGTTGTCCCATGGAGATGGCCCCTGTATGCATTTTGCTAATTACACCCCCTTGGTGTTTAGCAAAATCTCTGTAAGCTGGTACCTGGACACACAGGTTTGGTCGTACGTGAGGTTGTGCTCTCAGCAAGATGACTTTGCGTGTCACGGGGTGATTTCCCGTCACGAGGCGCTGCCACTGACGTGCAGTGAGGGCATCTCTTCACCTAATTCGGCTGGATGGAAACACAAATCTGGTGCTCTGCTTTTCCTGAATTAGCAGGCGCTCCTCTGAGGAGAGTGTGCTGTTGGACCGGCAGCCGCTAACCCTCATGCTGCTGGGAAGACCGGGAAACGCTGTGCTCCGACTGGTCGTCCCGCAGCCTTGACTCAGGCACCCTTGACATACGGGCTTGCAGTGCGAACAGAGCGAGTGTCCTCTGGTGGGCCAGCTGCCTGGGCTCTGCCCGCTGACATCCCGATTTGTCACTACCAACAGGGTCCTCAGCCCATACTAGATGCCCCCACAGATGGGGAGGACACGGATTACTTTTATTTCTGCATTATTAAGAACTCGTGGCTTTGAGCATCTCTGATGATTTTCAGTCTGTAGAAAGTACTGTGTTTATTGATGCTAAGATTGTGCTATTTTGCCTCTTCTCACCTTAGCTCCTGACGACGTGGTGTCCCCTGGCCCTTGAGGAGGACAGGCGCTCCATGGCCCCTGGCCGTCTATTAGGGCGAGCACTCCGTGGGCCCCTGGCCATCTTGTACGGAGGGCACTCCGTGGGCCCCTGGCCATCTTGTACGGAGGGCACTCCGTGGGCCCCTGGCCGTCTTGTACGGAGGGCACTCCGTGGGCCCCTGGCCGTCTTGTACGGAGGGCACTCCGTGGGCCCCTGGCCGTCTTGTACGGAGGGCACTCCGTGGGCCCCTGGCCGTCTATTAGGGAGGGCACTCCGTGGGCGCCTGGCCATCTGGTACGGAGGGCACTCCGTGGGCCCCTGGCCATCTTGTACGGAGGGCACTCCGTGGGCCCCTGGCCATCTTGTACGGAGGGCACTCCGTGGGCCCCTGGCCATCTTGTACGGAGGGCACTCCGTGGGCCCCTGGCCATCTTGTACGGAGGGCACTCCGTGGGCCCCTGGCCATCTTGTACGGAGGGCACTCCGTGGGCCCCTGGCCATCTTGTACGGAGGGCACTCCGTGGGCCCCTGGCCATCTTGTACGGAGGGCACTCCGTGGGCCCCTGGCCATCTTGTACGGAGGGCACTCCGTGGGCCCCTGGCCATCTTGTACGGAGGGCACTCCGTGGGCCCCTGGCCATCTTGTACGGAGGGCACTCCGTGGGCCCCTGGCCATCTTGTACGGAGGGCACTCCGTGGGCCCCTGGCCATCTTGTACGGAGGGCACTCCGTGGGCCCCTGGCCATCTTGTACGGAGGGCACTCCGTGGGCCCCTGGCCATCTTGTACGGAGGGCACTCCGTGGGCCCCTGGCCATCTTGTACGGAGGGCACTCCGTGGGCCCCTGGCCATCTTGTACGGAGGGCACTCCGTGGGCCCCTGGCCATCTTGTACGGAGGGCACTCCGTGGGCCCCTGGCCATCTTGTACGGAGGGCACTCCGTGGGCCCCTGGCCATCTTGTACGGAGGGCACTCCGTGGGCCCCTGGCCATCTTGTACGGAGGGCACTCCGTGGGCCCCTGGCCATCTTGTACGGAGGGCACTCCGTGGGCCCCTGGCCATCTTGTACGGAGGGCACTCCGTGGGCCCCTGGCCATCTTGTACGGAGGGCACTCCGTGGGCCCCTGGCCATCTTGTACGGAGGGCACTCCGTGGGCCCCTGGCCATCTTGTACGGAGGGCACTCCGTGGGCCCCTGGCCATCTTGTACGGAGGGCACTCCGTGGGCCCCTGGCCATCTTGTACGGAGGGCACTCCGTGGGCCCCTGGCCATCTTGTACGGAGGGCACTCCGTGGGCCCCTGGCCATCTTGTAAGGAGGGCACGCCGTGGGCCCCTGGCCATCTTGTAAGGAGGGCACGCCGTGGACCCCTGGCCATCTTGTAAGGCCAGTACTCCAACACCATCTTGTCTATTTCTTGCTCCAGGCCTGAAGTTAGTCGTTCACCCAAGAAAACTTGCATTTCTTCAAGGGAAAATGATATTTTAGGACTATAATCTGAGTATTTGTAATGTTTGTTCTTTGTTGAACTTATTTCTGCCTTCTGTCAGAGGAAGAGAGTATGTGAGTGTGAGTTTGCATGTGTTAACGAGTGTGTGTGTGTTTCTCTGTGTGTGGATGTGGATGTGTCTGCATTATGTGTATGTTCACATGCATGAGATTGTATATATGTCCATTTGTATGTGTGTAAATATGCATGTGTTTGTGTGTGAATGTGTGTGTGTACGAGAATACATATGTGTGTGCATGTGGGGGGGGGTGCTTCTATGGATGTGACTGTGTGAGTTTGCAAGTGAGTGATATGTGTGTGCATGTACGTACATGTACATGTATTTGTATGGTGATTTGTGCATGGGTGCATGTGTGTGTGCATGTGCGAGACTACGTACAAAAGTTTGCACACCCAGTTCATTGTCAGCACTAGGAGGTTTTATTACCTTTCTCCCTGTTACACCTCCACCCTGTCACCCCCAGAGTCCCTGTCACCCCCAGAGTCCCTGTCACCCCCAGAGTCCTTCTGGAAGGTTTCCTGGTCTTCTGTAAATGATGGTGTTCGACAACGGTACAGCAAATCAAGTGAGCAACTGATAGGATTTTTATGAGTTTTCCCCTTGAACAATATTATGATAAATTCACACAATAGCATTTGATTTTACCCCCTCTCTCTACCAGGAGGACCAAGCAAAGAAAATGAGTTTGCCCTTCAGTCTTTGATGCTTTTTGATGTATGATGACCACAGTCTAGTGATAAGGATTAAGCCCCGCCGTTTTTTGTTTTTTTTTATTTTTTTATTTATTTCTAGGAGAGAGAGAGAGAGCAAGCGTGAGCAGGGGAGGGTCAGAGAGAGAGGGAGTCACAGACTGAAACAGGCTCCAGGCTCTGAGCTGGCAGTCAGCACAGAGCCCGACACGGGGCTCAAACCCACGAACCGCGAGATCATGACCAAAGCGAAAGTCGGACGCTTAACCGACTAAGCCACCCAGGCGCCCCATAAAAAATCTCATTTGAATGTTTTTTTTTTTAAATTTATTTCTAGGAGAGAGAGAAAGAGACAGCATGAGCAGGGGAGGGTCAGAGAGAGAGGGAGTCACAGACTGAAACAGGCTCCAGGCTCTGAGCTGGCAGTCAGCACAGAGCCCGACACGGGGCTCAAACCCACGAACCGCGAGATCATGACCTAAGCGAAAGTCGGACGCTTAACCGACTAAGCCACCCAGGCGCCCCATAAGCCCCACCCTTTAAATGAGCAGTAAGTCAGGTTTCCAGACTGTCTCCTGTAGGGGGCCCGTCTCCATTTGTTCTTCTCCTTCTTAGCCACATTATTATTTCATACTCTCTTTTTTCACATTAATTCTTTGGAGAAGCAATACGTAAAGAGGATAATAAAATAATGATTGGCATAACCTTAGATTTTCATAATGATAGCATATTAGCCTACTGAAAAGGTTTTATAGCCTCGGACAACATCTCTTTTGAGAAGAGAATGAAAGTCTGTTAGAGTTACTCCTAAAAATGCTGTCAGTATGTTGAAAATAATTTCTTCCTCTCAGAAGCCACTTCTAATGTGTCACATGTGTAGCAGTGTACAAAGCATTCCACTTCTGCTTTGAGAAATGTATGATCATAATGTTATAGTGTTTCTTATCGGAATTAAATACACCAAAGATATAGAAAGGTTAAAAAGGGCATGAACCATCCACAGAGCTTAACACCGCTCAGCAGACTCAGCGTAAAGCACTGATTTCCAGGCACTGTTGTGAGGGCTGTGGACACAGAAGTTACAGTGTACAGAGGACCAGGGCTCACGGGATCTACACCCCACCAGGAACGTGGGCGCCCCCACATTCCACTGGGGACAGCAGGGCCCCTCCCCGCAGCTCCTCTCAATCCAGACTTGGTGCCAGGGTCTGGCGTAGAGGCAAGACCCCCTCCCTGCCTCATCAGTAACTGTGTGATTTTACAGGCTACCCTGATAACACCTATAACCTGTCTCCGAGCTTTCCAGGCATGGATTCTTTTCACATTCACGTTTTCATGTCTCTGATTTGGGATGCGTCTTACAATCATTGATAAGATGACTTCATGCTATATATATATTTTTAAATTGTCTCAGTGTTGCAGGAAGTAGCTCCGCATGTCATAATCGATGGTACCGAGACCTGGTGCTGTCGCAGGTGTGGCCAGTGGAGTGGAGACAAGTGAGGGAGCTGGGTGAAGTCTTGGAGGCTGAGAGGAGGTCTGGGTGTGGGGCAGACAGGCATCAGAGCCTGTGTGTCTGTGGGGAGGAGAGCTGGGGGAGCGGGACCAGCCCTGCGGCAGTCTGAGGAATGTTCCAGCAGGCTGCCCCGCAAGTGCGGTGTCACAGATCGGGTTGGTACTCAAGGCGCTGTGTGAAAGGCAGGAAGGCCAGGGCTCACTGTCAGCCAGAGTTTAGCGGGGGGCTGTCTGCAGCTTGGCGGGAGCAAGACCGCGAAGGGCCCACACAGGGCACTGCCTTCTGCCCTGAGAAGCCCCTGGGGTGGCCGGGGGGCAGTGGCCTGATCCCACACACCTTTGCAGGAACAGAGTGGGTGGTGTGTGAAGTGCAGACCATGGGGGAGGGGAGAGGGCGCGGGGGAGGCAGGAGGCTGGGCAGGTGGATACGGCAGGTGGAATGGACACTAAATGTGGACAGGGGGTCTCTGTGCAGGTTCGGAGGGTGACAGAGCGGGTTCAGAAGGGACTGACGGAGGAGCTGGGCCGCTGTGGTGTGAGGCCGCCGCTCTGGCAAAACCTGTAGCGCCCCCCCCCCCCCACCAGGTGTGGTGTGAGGCCGGGGCTCTGAGCAAACACCTGCCTTCCCCCTGCCCCCAGGTATGGTGTGAGGCCGGGGCTCTGGGCAAACACCTGCCTTCCCCCTGCCCCCAGGTGTGGTGTGAGGCCGCCGCTCTGGCAAACACCTGCAGCTCCAGGTGTGGTGTGAGGCCGGGGCTCTGGGCAAACACCTGCCTTCCCCCTGCCCCCAGGTATGGTGTGAGGCCAGGGCTCTGGGCAAACACCTACAGCCTCCACTGCTCCCAGGCTCAAGGTTGGAGGCATCACGGGAAGGGGCTCCCTGAAGGGCAATGACCTGAGCTGGGCATCTTGTTTGGCCTTCACCCCTGCATTCCCCCGAGCTCTGTGCTGCCAGGACGGGAGGCAGCACCCTGCCCCCTAGGTGTCGCCTGTGGGGAGTGATAGAGGGGCCCGGGGAGTCAGAGCAGACTGGGGCAGGGCTGTTCGTCTCCAGACCCCAATCTTGCGGGATGCCTCTAGGCGGCCTTTGCTCTCTGCTAGCAGCCCCCTCCCCTGGAGCTATCACGCTGGGCTGGCCCTCTGCTGTGGGCCCGGGGCACAGTCTTAACTCACCCCTGTAGTTTGCTCAACCCCAACCACAGATGTGCCCACAGCCCCTGTCATTAAAGCAGCCTCCATTCACCACCCAGAGTGTGCAGTTCCCTCCCTGGACGCTGACTGGTAGATGGGTAGGCAGGACTCGAGGAAGCGAGTGTCCGATGAAAAGAAGACAAGAGTAGACTTGACTCCAGAGCTGGGTAATCAGGGAGACAAGGGCGATTGGCCAGTGTAGGGGGCTGAGGGGAAGGTAGAGAGAGCAAACAGTCATGTGATGGGGGCTCAGGGGAAGGTAGAGAGAGCATACAGTCATGTGGAGAATTTACATGCACCAAGGAGGGTGGTTTTCCTCATCTTTTAGGTTAGGGAAGTGATAGAGCTCAGTCGGGTGTTCGTCACTCATAAGGGCATGTTCAGACTTAAGATGGAAGGAATGACAATGTGGAAACAGCTTAAACGTGGTGAACTCATATAGCAACTGTCAGGTAGTGCTATTTTCTGTAATACGGGCTTATGTGGAATAAGCAAGATTGAAGTTGCGAGATTTCTTTATAATTGCTCTGAAGAAATTAAACATAAAAAAATCATAAAACAGGCTTGATATTTAGTTTTGCCATTAAGTGTATGAACATCAACCACTAATGAGGTAAATTTTGCATTAGGGATTATATTGACCTGAAAATGAAATGAAGTCCTTAAAAATTTTAAAAAATATGTTTAATTATTTCCTACAGATATATACTTCTGAAGGGCAGTGGCATGGACAGGAAAGACTCAGGATTATTTCCTGTGCTGGGTTTGTCTCACACTTTAGCACTAGGAGACTTCAGAGGCATTCTCACGTGTTTCTGAGGAAGCTCTGAAAGTAGCAGGATGCTGTCTGGGACTCAAATTCAGGAACCGGTTTTCTTCCAGGGCATTCCAACAGTGGCTTTCAGGTGCTTTCAGCCTGCGGGAAGGCAGAGGGACTTGTAACCTAGAAAGGGCATATTTGTGTCTCCAGAGGGAATATTTTGCCTGGGAACCATCTGAAATGGTGAAGTGCTGGTCACCCTCGCCCACAGGGGTCCTCATTAGGTGGACTAACCAAAGGCGGAGACGACTGAATTCCTCACACAACAGGGGTCACTGAGCCACCACCGCTGTCCTGTGGGACTTTCTTCCTTGTCTTCTTCTAGTGGGGAAGTTAAAAGCCATTACACACATGAATCTAGCTTAAGACTAAAACAGAAAGGAAGGAAAGAAAGATGGATGGAAGGAAGGAGGGAGGGAAGAAGGGAAGAAAGGAAGGAAGGAAATGGGGAGGCGGGCATTCTGCCATCTTCTACAAGAAGAAAATCACCGTAGCAACACTGGATGCTAAATGGCTGCCCCACAGGCCGATGAGCAGGCAGGGCCCTGGTCCCTGCTTGATCGTGGCCCCCACGCCTGGCTTTCTGAGAGAATAATGCAGATGGCTGAACAGCAGAGGTCTCGCAAAGCACACACACGAATAGCGCTAATTATATAAGCGAGGGATCTTGAGAAACGAAGCCAGAAGCAAACCGCCCACACCGCATGCCACCACCACAAACAAGGAAGAAAATGTCAATTTAGGAACAAAGGGAAAATTAAGAAAACATGTTGTTTACTTAATTCCTGACTTGAAAAGCAGAAATAATTCTGATACAGAAGAGTTGTAGGAAGAATGTTATGTGGGTGGAAGGCCCTGTCAAGGAAATAGAGATAAAGCTGAAAGATCGGAAAAGTTGGAAATAAACAAAGAATTTGGAAGAGATAGAAAAGAAGCTACATCCTTCTATCATGAGCTACAGACGCACACAACTCACCAAATAAGGTTTCTTTCTGTCACTATTTCTGTAAAACTTCTTTTAAAGTTTTGTCAGAATGTGACTTTCTAACCTCTTAAACTATACATGAATATACTTCTTAGATTATAATTAAAAAAAAAAAACTAGGATACTATTATAGCATTTTTCAGCACACTACTTTTTTTCCTTGATTTGTTCCCACATCTTACAATGAATGTCATATGCTGTATGCTACCAGAAAAGAGTGGCAGTCACACCTTATCCATTGATAATGTGTGTTCTCATTGATTAAATGGACATACTCTGTTTGCATGTGTGTGTTTAGTCAGAACAAATATATCACATATGTCAAGGCAGATCTGTCTCGTAAACAGTGTGGAATATAAATAAGCTTCCATTTTGAAAATGAAACTTTGAATAATGAGAAGTAGTGACA
Source organism: Hyaena hyaena (assembly GCF_003009895.1). Lineage (NCBI taxonomy): Eukaryota > Metazoa > Chordata > Mammalia > Carnivora > Hyaenidae > Hyaena > Hyaena hyaena. The sequence continues at coordinate 60,067 of NW_024081178.1, forward strand.
GGGGTGCCTGGGGGGCTCAGTCAGTTAAGCATCTGACTTCAGGTCAGATCACGATCTCACAGTTCATGGGTTTGAGCCCCACATCAGGCTCTGTGCTAACAGCTCAGAGCCTGGAGCCTGCTTCAGATTCTGTGTCTCCCTCTCTCTCTGCCGACTTCCCTGTTCATGCTGTGTCTTTCTCTCTATCTCTACATAATAAATAAATGTTAAAAAAAATTTTTAAAAAGTACTGACAATCTTCTTGAGATTCCCATTTGTGTATTTGGGCCAAAGGACTTGACCACAATCCTCTACAAAAGCTATAAATTCAGTTGCTTGACAATACTTAAGAATAATCACTTTCATGGTTTTTCCTTTGACCTTCTAAATTTTCTTTGCATATGTCCCCCAAGTCAAATATTTTATTTAAAAATGTATTTCTTTACAGAGAATTCCATTATTTCCTGATCATACTCTGCTCTCTCCCTATGCCTCTTTGCTGCCGTAATATCTATAATAAAAAGGGATGAAATCATTCCCAAACAATCTATTAAGTCAGTATTCTGACAATTCATTGATTGATAACTACCAGTTGGGTTCTGAAACTCTTTCTTAGACCATATCATTATGTTATAATATTTAGAATAGGCAACTGCGAGAATTAAACAGATGGAATGGCGTGCACCTAAGGAGCTTTAATATAACCACATGAAAGTCTGATACTGTTAAGCATCTATTTACATATGAAAAATGATTACATAGCACTGTGTCATCACAGTAAGGAACAGACTGTTCCAAATGGCAGCCGATGGTATTTTATCTCTCACTGTAGGGGTGAGTGCTTATCACTAGGCTGGTAGAAAATGCCAGCAATAGACTATGAAAATTAATTTCTCCAGCATAATAGGTAAACAGGAAGAAATTCTTAAAAAGCCATTGAACAGGGGTACCTGGGTGGGTCAGATGGTTGTATCCAACTCTTGAACTCATGTCGGCTTCTGGGTTCTGCACTAACAGGGAGATGCCTGCTTGAGGCTCTCTTTCTTCCTCTCTGTGCTCTCTGCCCCTCCGCCGTGATATGTCTCTAAATAAACAAACAAACAAACAAAATATTTTTTTAAGTCCTTGAACATGGGGCACCTGCGTGGCTCAGTCGGTTAAGTGTCTGACTTTGGCTCAGGTCATGACCTCATGGTTCATGAGTTTGAGCCCCGCTTCCGGCTCTGTGCTGACAGCTCAGAGCCTGGAGCCTGCTTCAGATTCTGTATCTCCTTCTCTCTTTGACCCTTCCCACTCATTCTCTCTCTCTCTCTCTCTCTCTCAAAAATAAACATTAAACAATTTTTAAAAATAAAGTCAGAGCACATGTACCCCAATGTTCATAGCAGCATAGCAGCACTCGCAACAATAGCTAAAACATGGAAAGAGCCTAAGTGTCCATCAGCGGACAAATGGATCAAGAAGATGTGGTTTATCTATACGATGGAAAACTACGTGGCAATGAGAAAGAATGAAATCTGGGCATGTGTAGCAACATGGATGGACCTTGAGGGTGTTATGCTGAGCGAAATAAGTCAGGCAGAGAAGGACAAATATCATATGTTTGCACGTATGAGAACTTAACTGAGGAACAAGGGGGAGAAGAAGGGGGAAAATGGTGGGGGAAAGGGAGAGAGGCAAACCATGAGAGACTCTTGAATGCTGAGAACAGACTGAGGACTGATGGGTGTGGGGGGGAGGGGGGAGATGGGCATGGAGGAGGGCACTTGTGGGGATGAGCACTGGCTGTTATATGGAAACCAACTTAACAATAAACTATTTGTTAAAAAATATAAAGTCTATATAACATAGTGAGTGATTTACATAGTTCTTAGCACATAATATGTGGTTACTAAATACTATCTGTTATTATTAACCTTGGCAATAATAGTGTAATAGCATTTTCCTCATGGCAGATATTCCTAGATTCCATGGAAGATACATCACCAAAAATGAGAAGCATGCAAACATGTATATGTTTGTGTATGTGCATAAATAAAAGTTTATGTATACGCCTGTATATGTATGTGCATGGATTTAACAATTATGTTTTAGTCTAGATGCCCCCCTGTATTGTCCTATGTATATATGTGTGTGTGTGTACACACATGCGTGCACGTGCACACACACACACACACACACACAGATATCAATTACTGATCATAAAAGAGATAGACACAAATACGAAACTGTCGATGTGACCGGCACAGCTGAAGTGGTCCCATGCACAGCCTGTGTGACCAGACACAGTGGCTGTGGCTGTGGCGTGTGTGTTAGGCAGTGCGAGTGGGAGCTGGTAGCAGTGCGTCCTGATAAGGAGAATGACCAATTCAAGAGGAACAAATAAGTGACACCGCCATACTTTGTTTCATGGTGAAGTTTGTACTAAAAGTGTGTTTTAACAACTTTGGGAGGTATATTTTATGACAGCACTCTGCACACATTTAAAACTCATAATCAAAGGGTTCTGACAGATGTGTCCAGTTGTCTTTCACTGTTACACGGTGACAGCCCGGAACAATCCCATCACCCCATGGAATTTCTTGTCCCGCTTTGTCCCTAGCTGCAGTTGTTAAGAGTAAAGTTCCTGTCGACATCTGAGAACCAGTCTTTGCACATATGCGTTCATTTCTCCCCGGAAACCACCTAGGAGTGGGATAGTGGCATGTTTAGGGCGTGTGTCACTTTTTTTTTTTCTTTCATAGTTTATTGTCAGGTTGGTTTCCATCTAACACCCAGTGCTCATCCCCATAAGTGCCCTCCCCCATGCCCATCACCCCCCTTCCCTGCCTCCCCCCCATCTGCCCTAAGTTTGTTCTCAGCATTCAAGAGTCTTTCATGGTTTGCCTCCCTCCCTTTCCCCAACTATCTTTCCCCTTTTCTCCCCCAAGGTCCTCCGTTAAGTTCCTCCCAGTCCTCCTATACGTGGAAACATATGGCATTTGTCCTTCTCTGCCTGACTTATTTCACTCAGCATAACACCCTCAAGTTCCATCCACATTCCTCCTACACATGGCCAGATTTCATTCTTTCTCATTGCCATGTAGTATTCCATCATATAGATAAACCACATCTTCTTGATCCATTCATCTGTTGATGGACACTTAGGCTCCTTCCATGTTTTGGCTGTTGTTTAGAGTGCTGCTGTGAACACTAGGTACGTGTGCAAGAAGCCATCACATTGACTGTGAAGTGGTGGGGGCACTTTATGAGGCCGTAAGCAGTTGCATTTCTCTGCACTTTGGGCAGCGTTCAGTGCAGTCAGTCTTTTAGACTTTAGCCTTTCTACGAGGTAGGCATGAAAATCTTATTTTCAGCCCTCATTTAAATTTGAATGCCTTCTTTGGGGTCAGGGTCTCCGTAGGCACGTTTGGAAGCGGGACTGAGGACCCCCCATGTTGTTTGCTCCCCGAGGACCCCCCATGTTGTTTGCTCCCCTGTGTCCTTCCTCTGTGAGGACCCTGGCCGCGGTCTGAAAGGTCTCAGCGGCGCCCAAAGCCGTGCTTCTCGGAACGGCCCTTTTACCCCCGGAAACTACATCAGGTGACAGTTCTGGCTGCCGAGGTGTTTCTCTCTTCATTCGCCTTGGATGTTAATTAAACATTCACTGCATGCAGTTTGAACATTGTTTTTAGACCCTTGACCAGCCTAGTAGAAATTGTCTGGGGCTTTTAAAACATACATGATACTTTTCTTCAATCTGCTTAATGTCAAATTTCACACACTGGCAGGATAATACCTATTTTCTAATGAAATTCAGGGAGGAGAAAAGGTAAATATTATCATCATATAATGCAGTTTGATAAAATCGCTGGGTTCTTGACTGAAGTAAGGCTTAATTTCACTTCTGGATGTTAAAACTCCTTTGCCTTATTCAGGTCTGTCCACAGAAGGGCACCTGCCAGCTGAACGGGCTGTCGGCTCAGCTCCTCCTCAGCTGCTCTCACATCACAGCCTGGCAGCAGCTATTTGACATGCAGGCACCTCTTCTCCAGGCAGTGGGTCCTCTGCAGAGGGTTTCGAAATGAGCTTTTTTTTGCATTTCTGCATTTGATTAAAATAGCTTATTAGTAGCTGGAGTACATTAAATACTACCTTTACATGTCCATGGAATTTGGGGGAAAAAAAACTTACAAAAGAAGTTTCAGGAAGATCTGTATTTTCCAGGCCCGTGTTATGGGAATGAGATTCGCAGAGGATGGCCTAGTAAATTGTTTCATATCCAATATACCTGAAATGTGAATATTTTCTCATAAACATTATTGATGGCAAAAAGTTCCCATAGAGTGTAAAATAATCTCCATATTCCAGAGTAAATTAGTACTATGTAGTTTCTTTCTCTTTCATCTTCATTGAACAGTTTTACTTTTGACCACGGGAGTCATTTTAAGTCTTTCAGAAATATACCTGTAGGGATTGGTGAACAGTTAAATGTTATTAGCACTACTTAATTTTTATGATCACTTCTAGTTATTCTTAAAAGATGACTGAGTCATCTACTTATTAGGAACTTGGACTTTTAAAAAAAACTACGGGCTATTTCTTCCTTCATTTTCCTGTCTTCAACTTCTGCTTCCCATTTTAATTGTTGCATTTTATGGTTTGTAATAAAGTCAGGTGCCCATAGTATTTCAAAACACAGTAGAGTCTGAACATTGTTATGCTACCCAGTGTTTTAGAAGGTAACATAACCAGGCACAGCCCATTATCATCACTTAGCACCAATCACCTGATCCCTGGCCTCTATGTTTGTATACTGCATGGCTTGGTGTAACATTTGAGGTAGTGGCTCCTAATGTTAAATTGATGTGAGTTAACAGGTTTTATTTTTTAAAGTTAATTATAGTGTCTGGCTTTGAAACTGGCAGACGAGGAATAAAAGCCATGTATTCTTGTCATGTGTCATCGTCTGTCCTGTGAGGAGTAACTGCTTCAGGTGACGTTGAGGAAGGAGAGGTGTTGATTTCCCGGAAGAGCCGACATGGGCTGTCTCCTGCTTACTTCCCATCAACTGACTTGGAAAGTGATAGCCCTAATTAGAAACAAAAGAGGAGTGCCTGGGTGGCTCAGTGGGATAAGAGTCCTACTTTGGCTCAGGTCATGATCTCAAAGTTTGAGAGTTCAAACCCCGCATCGGGTTCTCTGCTGTCAGCACGGAGCCCATTCTGGATCCTCTGTCCCCCTCTGTGCACCCCTCCGTTGTGTTCTCTTCCTCTCAAAAATAAAAAATAAAAACAAAAGTGCTAGCTAGACTATGTGCAAGAGAAGTCAAGAGCTGTTCTCAAGTATCTGTGAATCCACAGGATTGAATATGCAGAACAGAATCGCTTCTAGTTGTAAACAAGAAACCACGCGGCGCGTGTCATCTGGGTGGACTTCTTGGGAGCGGCATTGACCTCCCGGAGAACTGAACCCTGAGTCTGGTGGGGGCATCACCTCTCTCAAGAGCAGCGGATTTCAGCCCTTATATTTGCTGGTATTAAAAGAGAAATGTGGGAGAGAGGCAAATACAAATTCTCACGAATTATTCAGGGTATTTTTAGAGTGGTGCGGCTTCTGGTTTGTGATTTCTTATCCTACACAGACCGCACTGGGTTTCACGGTGACACACTTCTACTGGAGATCAAGTCCCTTTGGTTCTGGAGGCAAACCCAGCACAGACCCTCAGGCGTGTTGGGCTCTAGCTGCGAAGCCTTCCATGATATCCTCTGGCCAGTCCAGCCTTCATAGGTCACAGTGATCTGAACTCGGTGTCACTGCACATGCGAGAGCGTGCTCTGGTCTTACCGTTTTCCGCATGCTGTCCTGTGGGCGGAAACAGTACACTTGAACCCACCAGAATTTTGTTCACATGGTTATCAAGGGCAGAAGGCACAGAACAACAAAAGCAGCAGAAAAATGGAAGCTCTCTGGGCTACAACAGGGAATTTTCACATCCCCCGAAATGATTGCCAAAGACCCCCCCCACATACACACACCGGGCAGTTCCCACCCTGGGCAGTTTGCAGTGACGCACAGCTCCGTGAGAGTTCATGGCTACGTGCACCTTGTTTTACATGACTGTTACCTGAATGGCAGGTGACATTTTAAAAAGTGTACATATTTTCCATGTCTGAGTAACACGCACCAGTCTATCCTGAGAGAAAGGCCAAGGAAGAAATGCCATTCCATAGCGCAGGAACACACACTTGTTTTAGTCAGTGAATAAGAAAATTTTGTGTACAAATTATGATAGTCAGGCGATATTCTGGAGATCACTTAATTGCTTTCTAAGATATCATGACATGAGCGACAAGAACAACAACTAAGGAATCTTACTGTTTCCTTTCCGCCAATCTGCACACGGTCATTAAGCTACATTATGCATAAGCAGACAGGAATGTAAACAGACCGCAGGTGTAACTCTGTGATATGTTTTGCTTGACATACTCTCAGCGAGTGCATAATAGGGCAGTGTGGCCTGCTGTTCAGTCGTTTCTCAAATTTTTAATCTCATCAAATTGCATTTTTCATAAACAGACTATAGTTGGCACCATCTGGCTTTATCAACCAAGTACAGTAAATTCTGTGTAAATCATGATATATTAAAATTTTTTTTTTTACCTTTTATTTATTTTTGGGAGACAGAGTGTGAATGGGGAAGGGGCAGAAAGAGAAGGAAACACAGAATCTGAAGCAGGCTCCAGGCTCTGAGCAAGCATTCAGCACAGAGCCCGACATGAGGCTCAAACCCATCAACCTTGAGATTCTGATCTGAACTGAAGTTGGACACTCAGCTGACTGAGCCACCCAGGCGCCCCAATCGTGATATATTTAAATTTTGTCCTCACATGCAAATTAGCTTTCTATACTGATAAATGTGTGTCCCTATTGGTAGTTGAAGAATTAGTACATACAACAAAGTGTTTTGAAAAGTGATGAATTATAATAAAATTTCTCTAGAAGACCATTGGAGAGTCTGCTTTTCCACCAACAAGTATAACAGTATGAGATAAGTTTCTGCATTTGGGAAGTGTCTAAAAATAGTCAGCTAACTTAGGTGTTTGTTTCTTTGCATGCCTGAATGAACTGGTTTAAACCAAAGGGCTGCTGCCATGGGACACATTGAGTTGATGTCCATTGTCCCAGTGGCAAGGGGACGCAGGAAGGGTGGGCAGAGTATGTGCTTATTCCACGATGGAGAGATTTCACTCCTAAGACATTGCCCAAGACAGATGAGACTTGTGTGTTCATAATACATTATTCATACTAAGTGAAAATAACTTAAACTTAAAACAGCTCATGTGTACGTGAAAATAACTTAAACTGAAAAAAAAAAAAACCCTCATGTACATCAGCTGGTAATCAGATAAGCAAGTTGTGGTATATCCATACAATGGAGTATTATTAAGATGTAAAGAAATAATAAGTCCTGATATATAAGACTCTCTGAATGAATCCCAAAGTCATTATACAAGGCAAAAGAAGCCAGACCCAAAAACGTGGGTCCTCTGTGATTCCTCTTCTATGAAATCCTCTCATAGGGAAAACCATGATGAGAGGAATTGCATTACTGGTTGCCAGGAGCCCTGGAAACGAGAGGGCATTGGTGAGAATGGAACACGAGGGAATTCTTGGAGACACAGGAACGTTCTATGGCGTGATTACATTGATGGGGACACAACCATAGACCTCTAACCAGTCCATCGAATGAAATAAAAACTCATCAAACGGCTCATTTATATGTGGTGAATTTATTTACATAATTTATTCCTCAAGTGGGCTGATTCAAAAAATAATAAGTGCTAGACTGGAATGAGTAACAGTGAATGACCAGAAAGTAATTTCTTCTGCTTAATTTTTTGTTCATAGTCCTGTATTGCTAGCATAGATAAGAATATATAAAATCATGAGAATCAAAGAAATGGAGCCAACGTAGATTTGATTAACTTGATTATTTTCCAACTAGATTCCCAAAAAGCAAGTCTTGATCTACTCCATTTGTCACGTGCTCTTTTACAAACTTTACTGTGATTTCTTGTGTCTTCTGATTTGTTTTTCCAACTGACTTCTTTGATGATACAGTGTTTAAGGTACCTTCATAGAGGCTCAACTGTAAGAATGACAGAGGTACACAGAACACGTGTGAAAAGATTCTTATCAAACAGCATTTTATGCAAGCTGAGTGGAAAAACAGTTTCTGGAAAAATTTCTCCACACCCAAACCTCTTGGTTCTCCTTTATATTTAACCTATTTCAAGCTTTGTTTCTTTTCTGTTCCGTCAACAAACCCAAGAAGATTTATTGAATGTTCTCCAGGTCTCCAGAATGAGGGTGTGTCTCAGAGGACACTGGGCAGCTAAAGCATTAACCCCGCTCTGCACGAAATCCCCATCTCTTCGAGAGAGAGGGGGCCAATACCCTAAATAAATGAAACAGAACTTCAGAGAAAAAATATTGATGAGGACCAGAGTGGCCAGCAGACGTCTCATTGATCAGATATTCATAGTAAGCACCAACTGGCTACAGATGACAGGAGCCATTCTATGGAACTTTAGAATCTATAATTTACAAATTTGGGACCAATAATCTCAGGGATTTAGAGCCTAATCAGTAGAGCTAAATACTTCGTCTGTGGGCAGTGAAATTTAATGGGTGTACAAAGCTATCGTTTTCCTCCACTCATTTTTTTGTGTACACTAAATGGTAGAGGGCTCTTTGGTAGGGTAGAGGACAATGTTTTGTTTTGTTTCTTATTCTAATTAATAATAACCAGGTTTTATCTACTTCTTCTACCTTTCTTGTGAATACACCATTAGCCTTTTTGTGTGGCTTCCGCAGGAGCTGTGGGCTCAGGAGCGAACCCTTCCATGCACCACCCGCGCCTGGAGCCTTCCTGGCCCGTCACTGGGCGCAGGCTCCGGGCTCCACACCAGCCCTTGCCCTTTAGGTAACGATGAATTTTCCTCTGGAGTTAGCTTGCAGATGTCTTGCATTATCAGTTTAATTTGTAAAAAGTTGCCTAGAGGCACCTGGGTTGCTCAGTTGCTTAAGCATCCAACTTCAGCTCGGGTCATGATCTCATAGTTTGTGGGTTCGAGCCCCATGTTGGGCTCTGTGCTGACAGCTCAGAGCCTGGGGCCTGCCTTGGATCCTGTGTCTCCCTCTCTCTCTGCCCCTCCCCTACTCACACTCTGTCTCTGTTTCTCTCTCTCAAAAATAAACATTAAAATATTTAAAAAGTTGCCTAATAATTCCATAAAAACTTTAAAATGTAATTTTCATTTTCCACCCTGAAAATGAGCATAGAACCAGGCAAATACAGTTTTTACTGTTTTCAGTTATTCTAGTAAAATGGCCACCACTATAAAACTTCACAGGACTTCAGTGCCTTTTTTACAATGGACGGCACACAAGAAGACTGTGAGTGCTCAGCATTGGTCTTTTTAACGTGACATAAACCTGATTATTAGATGACCGACCAAAAGAAACAATACCAGTGATTATTCTCAGTCACAGGAAGCATTTTACTTTTTTTTTTTTTTTTTTTAATTTTCGTGTGTAAAGCTGTGACCTCTTTAGGATTTCTTTTTTAACTTGAGGTGTTAACTCTTGGAATTTAATAAGAACGCGTGCTGCTTCTTAGAAACTTGCAGGTGAATCAGCACATTTGAATCATTTCTCTACTTTTCTTCTAGTTTCCTCCTTAGTAGGATCCTGGGTCATGGTTGTTTTAAAGGGATTGCCTAGAAAGGAGATTTCTGATTTATCTGAATTTCCAAGTTGCTGGATTGTTACTTGAATTGTAACAATTCCATTTTTCCATTCCAGAATTCCAATTTCCATTGTTACTTGAATATCATTCTCCTGATGTCAAAATCAAATGTATATGTGGTGAGTGTGTATATATATACATACATACATTTATTTTAAAACACAAATAGTGTGTCTATTTTTATTCCTTGAAAATGGGAATTCTAGAATTGTATAAAAATTTTACACTTTTTAAGGACTCAGGTCATCTGGTAAGCAGGAACTTCATCCTCCTTGTAGAAATTACAAGGTGGCAGATTATATTCTTAACAGCGACAATGAACACAAGAGTTGAAAACAGCCCAGGAGCATCCGGGCAGTACAGAGTGTCAGCCTCACAGGCCCGCTCCGAAGGTGCTGCATCCGCATGCTGACACATGTCACTCTCTGGGCCACAGGCGAGGCTCCTGCTGAGGTTAGGGACCGTGGCACGGCCCCGTGCATGTTTGTACGAAGCCCATACCTAGGTAGGGCTCACCACTGAGTACTGCATACGGTCTCAGAATTCAAAAATGATGACCCCTCCCCCCAAAAAGCATTAGCTCTTTGTGCATTTTGAGTATAATATAAATGAAAGTAAAATCCTACTAAAATTATTTTTTACTACTGAATTTTTACTAATTAATTCCGGAAATAAGATTGAATTACACATGCCTTTTATTATTCTCAGGTGCTGGTCATTACTAATGGCTCTTTTCATTGTTTTTCAGCTTTTGCAAATATTCTGTAAGAGTAGGGAAGCTGGTGAACTTTAAAGGGTCTCGTTTGCCCTTGCCATTTTCTCACATATTCTGACATCGATGTGTGCACTCACGTATCTGATCACCAATTAGAACGTTTTGTGACAATGGCAGTGGCGAGGTGCACGCGTCCCGTGCTGACACAGAGTGGCAGGCTCACTGGAAGGCAGCGATGGCGGAGACCAGCCCAGGCCAGGCCTCTTTGCTGGATGCTGAGCAATGATGGGTCAAAATCTTCAGCTCAGACTCAGTCCTTTGACATCCCAAATCAAGGGGCGCCTGGGTGACTCAGTCTATTGAGTGTCAGACACCTGATTTCTGCTCATGTCTTGATCTTGGGGCTCGTGAGTTCTAGCTCCACTTTGGGCTCTGGGATGACAATGAGGAACCTTTTGGGATTCTCTCTCTCCCACTCTTTCTGCCCCTTCCTGCTTGCTTGCTCTCGCTCTCTCTCCCTCTCTCCTCTCTCTCTCTCTCTCAGAAATAAATAAAAACAAGTCCCACATCAGGCTACCAATCAGCAGGGAGATCAGGGAGCTTGGCCTCCTGTTGTAGCTGATCAGTATTTGGAATAAAATGGTCACTTTCAGATTAGTGCTCCCTGGAGCCCAGTGTCTATCTTCCTGAGCATCACCACAAATAGAGTTCTCACCTATGGCAGTGCTTATAAATAGTTGGGAAAGCGCAAAAATTAAGTTTGGATACTGACCCTCCCATAGCCTCCATGAGATGAGGGAGAAGAGCTGAAAACAGTTAATTTCTGTGAGTCCTGCTTCCTAGATTTCTCGGATCCAGAATTTCACAGCCGGGCCCCAGAGGGGAAGGAAAAACAGAGTAAACTCTCTCCCAACCCATCTTCGCTGTTGACAGTACCTTTAAATGCATCTCATTTTAGTCAAAAAGAGCACATTTGGGTGAAAAGCAAATACAGCATCTTACGTACACAGCAGAGCCTCCCCTGACTGCACACAATGTTGACAAGCACAGGCCACTGTAACAACCATCTGCCACGTCCAGGGGTGATGCCATGGATGGTGCAGGGAAAGGAATGGCCACGGGAGGTTTCGCTCCTTCCAAGTCCCGGATTATGCTCCCTCCATGGTTTTCTGTAACACGGGAGCCTTAGACTGCCTCCCCCACGTGCAGATGCTCGACACTGCAAAGGGCGGTGGGGCTGTGTGTCATTCATGGGTTGCAATCTCGTGGTTTTAAAGTTTATTTAAATATTTTGAGTGAGTGCGTTAGTGAGAGAGAAAGGATCCCAAGCAGGCTCCACACTGTCAGTGCAGAGCCCGACACAGGGCTTGAACCCACCAACCGTGAGATCATGACCCGAGCTGGAATCGAGACTAAGATGCTTAACTGACCTAGTCCCCCAGGTGCCCCTTCAATCTTGTTCTCTAAAGACAGTGAAAGGGAATCACTTATTTTAGATATTTCTGAGTCAGAACCTTGGGAAAAATGAGAATGCAGGGGCAGAGGCTGTTGCTCCCACCGTGGCATCCTTCTCTAAAAGACAGAGAGTCCCTGATCTGGGGCATGTTGTCACCGGCTCACCCAAAGCGGTAGTTATCTGGTAGCCACGGCTTACCTGTTATCTGTTGTAATGCCTGTTTTCCTGATCCCTAAATTCAGGATGGAAGTGACAGTCGAGTAGCCAGATGAGAAGAAGGGCGGACACACAGCCGTGTCGAGTGGCCTTTACAAGAGTGAGCACATCGACAGCTGTGCTGTACCTTACATGATGCGTAAATGCTTGGGACTGACGCTACCAGAGAGGAAAGCTTTCGTTTTCCAAAATCTAATGTCACCCACAATTGTAAGGAAATGTTACCTCGGTAGCTGGAACAACGTGGCTTCTGAAGATACCAGTGGGTTGCAATCCTGTGAGAAACCACAGGGAATGTACAGGAACCTTCTATCTGTGGAAGCCACATAAAAATATACCCATTTTATGATATTTTTTCCATATTTATGGAAATATTTATGATAATATTTCCGGATATATTTTCTATCGAGATAGACTTGGAATGCAGTGTTGCGTCAGATTAAGGTGTGTGGTATGATTTCACGCATGTGCGTATTGAGAAATGATTACCAGAGTAATGTAGATCTCTCACCTCACACAGCTACCATCTGTGTGTGTGTGTGTGTGTGTGAGTGTGAGGTGAGGAATAAGATCTGCTGCTCTCTCCTCAACCTTCAAGTGTACAGTCAGTGTTATTTCAGGTGCCCAGTCCCCATGTTGTGGGTTACATCCTCAGGCTCCTAGTAATAAGGCGAACAGCAACTTGCAACTCGAGGACTGTAGCCTTTGACTTCCTTCCCTCCTTCCCCCACCTGCCTCACCCCCGGCAACCACCAGTTTGCTGTGTCTAAGAGGTCAGTTTAATTGCATTCCACTTGTAAGTGACATTATACAGCATTTGTCTAACTTCCTCACTTAGCAAAACGCCCTCAAGGTCCATTCATGTTGTGGCAAAAAGCAGGATTTCTTTCTTTGTCATCACTGGATGGTACTCCATTACATATGTACACACCATAGTTTTCAGTCATTCATTCATGCACAAGTGATTGCAGCGTTCCCTGCAGTGGAACATGGGGGTGCGGATATCTCGTCAAGATGGTGGTTTGTTTCCTTCAGGTATGTATCCAGAAGTGGGACTGCTGGATTTATATTGCAGCTTTTTTAATTTGGGGGGGGGAACCTCCATACCGTTCTCCACAGCAGCTGCACCAGTTTGCAGTCCCACCGACAGTACATGAGGGCTCCCTTTTCCCCATATCCTCGCCAACATCTGTATTCCTTGTCTTTTTGATGCCAGCGCCGGGGCAGGGTGGTGGCTCATTGTGGTTCTGATTTCGCTTCTCCTGATAATGAGTCAGGTTTGAATGCCTTTCGGGATACCTGTTGGCCATCTGTATGTATGTTTTATAAAAAAAATGTCTATTTGGGTGATTTGGTCATTTTTCCATTATGCTAGTTACTTATTTTATTATCAGTATTTCTTTACTACTCAGCTGTATTGGTTCCTTACACATTTTGGATATTAACCTCTTACAGATACATATTTATAAATATTTTCTCTTTCCATAGGCTATTTTCACATTGTTCATCATTTCTTCTGCTGCCCAGAAATGGTCCAGCTTGATTTCTGCTTCTGATGCTTATGTGTTCGGTGTTGTATCCAAAATGTCGTTACCAAGACCCATGTCAAGGAGCTTTCCCCCTGTGTTTTCTTCTGGGCCTTTCATGTTTTTGATCTTACAGACTTTAATCCACTTTGAGTTAGTTTTGTGTGTGGGAAGAGTTCAGTTTCACTTTCTGCATGTAGATGCTGAATTTTCATAGCACCTTTGTTGGAGAGGCCATCATTTCCTCATTGAGGGCTCTCAGCTCCCTTGCAAAATACTAGATGACTTTAGACACGTGCGGTTCTCTCTGGGCCGCTGTCCGGTCCGCTGATCTGTATGGCTGCTTTTCCGCAAGCACCCCGCTGCTCTGATCACGAGAGCTTTGTAGTGTGCTCTGAAGTCAGGAAACTTGATGCCTCCAACATTGTTCTTTCTCAAGATCACTTTGGCTCTTTGGAATCTTTTGTGGTTAAGTACACATTTAGGATTTTTTCCCTACTTTTTGTAAAAAAAAAAAAAAAAAATGCAGCTTTTCGTGGTCCAGGGGTGGTCCAGGAGCTGCTTCAGCCTCACCTCTGAGTTCAGGGATTTTCCCAGCCATATCTTATCTCTGGATAGTTGCTAGTTGGTCTTCTCATGAGGAGGCTGTAGTCGGGAATGACCTATGTCACGTCTTAATCATATCACTCCTGATCAATTGAGTAATAATTATAAAAATCCAAATAAGTATTCTTGTACTGACTGAGAGCTCAGCAGCCTGTACTGACAGTGTATCTCCCATGTCAAACAGAAGTTGTATGATCTCGTTAAAAATAGATTTAGGGAGGGGCAACTGTGTGGCTCAGTTGGTTAAATATCCAACTCCTGGTTTTGGCTCAGGTCATGATCTCATGGTTTGTGGATTCGAGCCCCACATTGGATTCTGTGTTGACAGCATGGAGCCTGCTTGGGATTCTCTCTCTGCTCCTGCTCCACTTTCTCTTTTTCTCTTTCACAATAAATAAACTTAAAAAAATAGATGTAGGGAGATAATGTGCACCAATGGGAACCATGAATATGCGCCAGTGGGAACAGCACATGGTATATTGTAAGACTTTACTCCTGATAAATCATTCTCACTAAAAGACAGGGATATTAGCTTATATAATCCACAAATTATCTCGTGAAATTTTAAGAAATTGCTGTCTGCATGTATGACTAGGGATGAACATAATTTTAGGAGTTAGTAGCACGCATTGAGCACTTGCATGCACAGATTTCCCCAAGTGCTGTGGGAACAGAAGAGAAAGAAGGCGCTGAGCCTGTTGCTAGCTCCTCAGCTCCCGGGGGAGATGGGTTACAGAGCACAGAGAACAGTGCTGTGTGTGCTGTGTTACGAGCTGCTCCCTCACACTGCACAGCCCTGCCCGGCCCCAGGCTGCCCTGCGCAGTGGGAGTGGCGTCCCCTGAGATGAGGTACCAGAGACTCTGAAGACACGGGCAGTTTCTCTGGGCATGTTCTGATGTGTGACGGCCCACAGGGGTGACATCCATCAAGCAAACGTGCTGCGTTTTCTGACAGGACTGTTATATCTTGTCTCTATCATACCTTCTTTGCACCCCTTTTTGAAATTCAAGTATACTGCAGATCCATTCTCTCGTGGATGTTTAGAACCTGTCAGGCGCCACCTTCAGACCAGCTTTCTCCCAAGTGCCCTGCTTGTAGTTGACCTTACGGTAGTTATATGTATAAATACGTGTGTATGTATATTGTCTAAAGTACATCTGAAGAACACTTATTTTTCAAAACAGTCCATAAGTATAAAAATCCCTTCATGGAAACAGTCAATCACATTTACTGCCAAGAATTAAATAATTATATTCAAACCAAATTCTTACTTAACAATACGATATTTTATCTAGGATACTATCATGAAGACACGGAGCTACATTTCCAAATAAAATAGATGCATTTTGTAAGTAAAGAAAACAGTATTTTTATTTTCCATCTATTACTTGTATATTTTTTTTCTTTTTTTTTTCATTTCAATTTAGAACAAGGGCTAAAGCTTGATTACACTTCATAAAAGGACCAGGGGATATTAAAACTCTCTTGATAGGTGTGCCTGGTGGCTCAGTCAGTGTGTGGGAGCATGGCAGAAGTTATAGCACATGTTTGTGTGGGGTATTTGGCGCCTGGAAAGGTGGGTGACAGATTCCATGAGTGAGCTGTGTGTGTTCTCTGAGATGATTCTAAAACAGTGTTTTTAGTAAAATGTACTACTAATGGGAAAGCCATGATGAATACAGTTCATATTTTTTGCTAAGTTGTAAATCTGAGATTTTGTAATGTCACAAAAATATAAAACCAGAAGGGACATTAACAGTTAACCAGTCCTACGGCCTTTGTTTCTCATTAAGATTAGATAATGCAGTTAGGCTTTTAAATCTGGTTTCTGATACAACTGAAACAAAAATATTTTCACCAAGAAAGATTGCATTTACACGTGGTTGTAGTACTTCCTCTATTTTGAAACCAAAGAAATCTTGCAGAAGCTTTAAAATATTCTTCTGTGAGTTCCCAAACCATAATGTAAAGTAGAAACACGTGGAAACATCCCGATTGCTTCAGAAATAGTTGCAATAGGTAAACTGAATTTTGGGAATGCTTACTCTTAAGTGTTTCCAGCACGCACTGCTCTTCATAACAACAAATAACAAAATCATAATAATGCAGGTTTTACTGGAACCTCTTACACCCCTAAGTGAACTCTTTGCGATGGATGAAAGGAACAGGGCACAGTTGTAATCACTGATAGAGATTAGTGTTTCTTGTCTCACCGTTCTTCTCTGGACCTGACTAAAGTACACGTTGGAGAAATGTGAAGGAAAGGATGGAGGTATCCGACTTTGACGGACTAGGGAGCAGCATTCCCCAGAAGAAGGATAAGCTGACGGTGAGAGCATTCTGCGAACAGGGGACCAGGGCAGGGACGCGCGCCAAGGAAGCTGTGGGACTTGGCGTTTCCCTCCACAGAACGTTGTGCACAGAAGGGCCAGCTGCTGACCACCCTCCAGGGCAGATGGGTCAGGATGTGTGGGTCGACCGCCGGGCCCTCCCCAAGTGACAGGACAGGGCGAAGACCCGGGAAATTCTGAACAAGAAGTCATACATGTGTGTCGTCCTCATGAGCCAGATGCTTCTAGGGTGATAACCTGTGGTGGGACAAGTAGGTCTTCTGACACCGTGACAGGCGGCAGGGAGAGGACGGAGAGCTTTTCTGCTACTCAGGATGGAGTCGACCTTATGTGGCCATAACAGTGTGAACCGTCCACACAGCCTTCCCAGGACTAATGGCCTTGACCCTCAGGCTGAACACTGGTGAGTGTTGTAGACAACAGACCAAAACGCAGTTTCCCTCCATCCACCCTAATCACCAGTACCCCTTCCCGTGCTCTCCTGTGGCAACTTGCTGGTCCAGGAGAACCTTCCCTCTCTTAAAAGATGGGGAAGTTAAGGACCAAGTTTGGGCCCTCCAGAGAGCGGGAGGGGCATTGGACACGAGACCTTGGCCTACAGGGAGCACCTTGACGACTCCCTGCTGTGTCCTAAAGAACTTGTCGTTACCAGAGCTTTCCAGAAGCTCCATTTTCATCTTCGTGTGCGCCACCTACTCCTCCTTCTCACCCAACTCCGATGACCCCCAACCCACAGAAGACCCCCAGGCTTCTATCTTCACCATGAACAAGGGCCTTCTCATCCTCACATGGTCAGAGAGAGGGTAGAATAAAAACAAACCAGTGCCCCAGGAACCTTATGCTCCTGTAATCAGAGAGTACTTTTCCCTCTAGAAAATTCACAAAAGTAATTTTTCACTGCACTGTAAACAGTGCTCTCAAGAGTCTTTTTAGGAAACATCCCTCAGCATGAAGGGACAGGAGGTCCCTCCTTTGACAATTCCCAGCATCCGCCAAGGGCATGATTTCAGAGCCCAAGTCTGTTTAGTAGAAAAGCTCTGCCAGAGAACATAAAAGCAACTGATCTTGACCTTAGAAAGGACTCATTTATTATACGGTGAGTTGACCTCATGGGAACAACAATTTGTGGAAATAGTGTGTTGATTCACATGGATATTAGAGTGCCAGGCTGTAGTAACCACGCAGGTCGGAGGGTCCCCATGGTTCCGCAGGTGGCAAGTCCGACATCACAGAGCTGGCAGCTTTCACGTCCCCTGAGGCCTCCCTCTTAGCTAGCAGGTGGCCGTCTTCTCCTTGGGTCTTCACAGCTTCCTCTCTGCGTGTGTCTGGCCCTCTTCTTAGAAAGACACCGATCCTGGGGAATCAACTTAGTTACCGCCCTCGAGGCGCCACCTCCGAATATGGCGACATCGAGTGTTATGGCTTCAGCATCAGTTATGAAGGGGGTGCATAATTCATCCCATAACAACTCTGAACAACTATTGAATAACAGTTAATTCAGTATTGTAATCCCTGATAATTACTTGCTATGCCGACATCCTGGGTTGCCAATTTAGAGTAGAGCCATATGCTTGGGTAAAATGATGTTATCTTATAAGATGAGATGTCTGACAAGAACACAGGCCTGAAAAGATGGTATGCCAACTCTGAGGAAATGACCTAATGAAGTACCCGTGGGCAATGCCAAGATTCTCCAGAAGCAATTTTCGATTTGCTCTAATGCACAGATAATTGGATAATCAAGTGCCCAAATGTTGTGCCTAATTGTAGAGCAAAGTTGAAAAAAAATTGACCAGGAAAATGTTTAAATTATTCATAGCTAAATGCACACTTCAATCACAAAATAATCATTACAAATTAGGCACAAGCTGTTGATCTCAGTAGATATAATAGACATAGGATGCTTATCTTTGGTACTCTATGGTAAGTAATAATAATGTCAAGGAAGACTATGTATTGATTATTATTAGTAAAAGCCCAACATCTATCTTAGGACAGCAGATATCAGGTGTTTATGTCTAACAAGTATGACTTCCTGTCAGAGAAAAACTAGCTATGAAACATACTTGGAAGAATTAGTGAATTTATATGCTAGGGCTGCTAAGTAGAAGTGTCTGGAATGCTCTAATAAATGGTGCCTTTCTTCCTTTCTATACAGTTAATCTCCTTAGGAAAAAAAGTTGATAACAGGGCCAGTGATTTATTAAACCTCTCCCCTAGTTTCTAAAATTTAAATTGCTTTTTATTTTCCCCTTAAATATGCACCTCTTTCTCCTCTTTATGGCTATACATCCAAGTGTGCCTTCAAGCCCCTGAAATTCCAAAGCAATTGGAAGTTAGCCAGTTAATGAGTACCTGTAAATTGCTGTCTACTCCAGCAAAAGTAGCCTTGGACCCCTCCTCATCTTTATGCCAGGATGAAGAAAGAATTAAGAAGTACCCACAGGTTTTGATTTATTATATTCTGAAGCATTCTCTTATTTTTTTTCTTTTTACCTAATTTGTTACTCTTCTACCTATGTGAAAATAATTTTACTCACATTCACATTTTGTCTCAAAATACATTTACTTTTATTTGCTTTAATTATTTAACTCAAGGCTTATTCCCACTAGAATTTTTAAAAACTTCTATTTTTTTTCCTGAAAACTAAACACAGGGTAGAAAAATATTTAAACACTATGCTGGTGAACAGAGCCACACATATTAGAAATGATTTTACGTCTGGGAGGTGATTTTGTTACCACTGAGGTGATATTTTTGGTAGGAACCCAATTCAGCTTTTAATTTTGCTGACATTCTGTGGCAGATGTTGTGGATTATCCATAAGACTTATCATTTATTTAAAAAAACCTGATTTTTCTTTGTTTTTCATCCACTGTGGAGTCTAATATGACATTTCCTGGATCTTTCAAGGGAATAATGACCCAGGTGACCTGCAGGGGACAAAGAGAGGTGAACAGATACGGCTCTGGAAAGTTTGGGGGTATTTTTTTGCTTGTTTTTTGTTTCGTGTGTGTGTGTGTGTGTGTGTGTGTGCGCGCTCGTGTGTGTGCACGCGCGCGCGCGCGTTAAAGAGAAAAGCCAGCTCGCTGCCCTTTGGGGAAACTTTAACTCTTCACTTCCTTCTGTCTTGAGACCCAGCAGCCCCTTTGTGCCAAGACACCACACCCCTCGAGATGTTGGCCCCTGAGTCCGGGGGGGGAAGGTGGGTCGGGGGCATCTGGGCTCTTGCCAACTTAACCCACCTGCCCCTCTGCCCTTCCAAAGTCTGGGTGCATGAGGAAAAGAAAATACTCATGAGTTCAAGCTAGCGTCATTGAACTTTTTTGTTCCTCGCAGCCAAAGGCAATCCTAATAAAATGAAATTCACAATACTTAAGGACACTAACTACTGTACGCTGGCCTGTGACACAGAGAGTAGTTTAGCATGTGAGATGACCCACTGTCCCTGTGCTGGTGTGGCTGCTGCATAGGTTTATTGCACACATTGAGTCATTTCCACGTGATTATTTTCAAATAGCCATAAAGAATAAATCCACTTTGGTGTTTCTCTTAGATGTGTACAGCTTTGCTTTAATCCAAATGAAAAACTACTGTCGGGAAGCTGTTCGTGTTTCCCCTTTGACAGTACATGCTGTGTGCTTATTCTGGAAATATTTATTACCAGGGGTTTGTCTAAATCAGTCATTTTTTTTTTCAATTTTCTGTATCTTCACCCCGGTGCTGACATGCTTCAGGGAAAGGCATGTCGGGTGAGACTGGAGGGGTGAAATTCTGTACGCTCACTGTCCAGACCCTTGGGGTCCACCAGGAAGTGTCCCCCAGGTGCTGCACCTCAGCGGGCTCCTGTGTTTTGACATCTTGGCAACCAGCCTCTCTCATCCTTCTGCCCCGACTGGGGCTGCCTGCGGTCCTGGGGTGGGTCCTGTGCTGCTCGCCGCTGCCCCTCCTCCTTCCAGGGCACCATGTTCATAGTGCAGCTTAGTGCTTCCTTGGAAAACACTGGAATGTGAGACCGGGAGGGCGGAGCTCCGTGTGATGCTGCTGTGTGGGCAGGTGTGGGAACCACTGTGTGCAGGCGGCCAGAAGGCAGAGGCCAGGGCAAAAGAGGGCTCTATTTAACTTTGCTGGAATTAAGACTGCCTCACTCTTTAAAAATGCAAAATCTCAAAGCTTCTAGTTAACGGAAAAAACATCGTAGTACAGAGGCATCTTTAAAATGATCAGGTATTGCATTCGGTGATGATAATATGGGGCCAGATGATGTAAGGATCAGCTTTACCTAAAGTTCTAAAGTTGAAGGGCTTGGGGCGCCTGGGGGGCTCAGTCTGTTAAGCATCTGACTCTGACTCAGGCCATGATCTCAGGGCTCATGGGTTCTAGCCCTGCATCAGGCTCTGTGCTGACAGCTCAGAGCCTGGAGCCTGATTCAGATTCTGTCTCCCTCTCTCTGCCCCTTCCCCCTCTCATTCTCTCTCTCTCTCTCTCTCTCTCTCAAAAATAAATAAACATTAAGAAAAAAATGTAAAAAGAATAAGGTTGAAGGTCTTTTTCCTTCCTTTTGGACCTGTCGCATCCTGAAAACAGGGGTCCAGTAATGCTGGTGTTGGTTAGGAGGGTGGAATTAACCCTGCAGAGAAGTAGAACGTGTCCTGAGGAACATCTCCTTAATGCCCAGGGGATGGTGACGGCCACTGACCCCGGACTGGTCCTCTCTTGTCCCTGAGTGTGGCCGGCTCCACCGGGAGCTGCCCTTGGCTGGACGGCTCTGGACCAGACCCAGCTGCAGTGGACACCACAGGATGAGCACTGGGGGCTTTGGCCGCGCATTTGTGACCCTGGTACAGACATGAGAACAGCTCTGATAGGACAGATGTCTCACCAGGTGTGACGGCCGCCATCAGTCTGTCCACATCACTGCTCTGTCAGCTCCTGGAGTGTAACTAATGGTTTTCAGTCCTAGCACCTTGGCACAGAAGATGTGCTCCTCTGATAATGTGGGAAGAGTATCACAGAGAACAATAGAGCCAGCTTTCCAGGAACATGAAATAAAAGACCTGTGACTCGAACCTGCATTGCCCGCGGGGCACCCTTTTCTGTAATGCCTGTTGCCCACCAAGCATGTATAAATGGGTTCATAGAAGTTAACATCTTCAGGATCATTTGGGATGGAGTTCTTGGCAACAAAGAAGCAAAAAACCATAGAGTTGATACCTCTAAGTTATATGTATTTTATGGTGGCATTGAGGAGCCTCCTCTCCCACCTCTGTTACGGCACATGATGCTTCCCAACAAATTAGCAAACACTTGGCCATCTCCCGTGGTTTCCATAGCTCTCACAGCATGATTATATGAAAGCATCATGAAAGAACCATATCCCAGTCAAGGTCAAGAGGTCCTCTGTTGCCTGATCCATGACCTGCTTGTTGCTCTGGTGTTCCACTTGCCTCCCCCTTGATCGCAGGACGGCAATCTTGCTGTTGCCCAACCCGGCCGGGGGGCTTCGTCACTCAGCCCCGGGCTGTGGCTCTGTCTTCTGTCCGTGCGGTGTTCTTCTCTCTTCCGCTCACGCGGGTGCTCCCTCCACACCTCTACTCAAATGTTTCCTCTGCAGAGTCTAGCCCTGTTTCCACCCGAAACGGAGCCCTGCATGGTCTGTGTTCCCTCTCACCTTGCATTCTCTTTCTGCCGTACGTGTGTCCCCGGCTGGCGTATTTCATACTGCCTACTGTTTTCCGCCGGCTGCCCCAAGCTGCAGACCTCACACGTCCGTGGCCTGCTCTGTTTGCTTGTGTCCTACACCTGACAGCCAGAACAGCCCACGTGCTGCGCTCCCCATGCTGGCCACAGACCAAAACACTGGCCAGAGGCTAGCAGGTCTTTGTAGGGCAGAGAACAAATCGGCAGCCTGTCTTCTACCGGAAGCTGGGTCAGACATCTCAGAGGGTCCTTCAAAGAACAAAATACCAAGAATCTACTTGTTTCTGGCACTATTTTTAGTACAGACATGGATTAGTCATCATTCTGGAAAAATCTGCAGTGTGATGAGGCAGAAAGACAGGCTCACAACTGAAATCCATCCTGACTGGATGGGTTCTAAAACCTCTCCAAAAAAGAAAACAACAAAAAAAAAACCCTGACTTTTCTAGAACAGGGAGCAAAATCTGGGCTGTGGGCTATAATGAGGGTGGAGGCCATGAAGGAAAAAGAGGACATGCCGTAGATGGAGGTGGGGGGCCAGCAAGGAAGGGCGCCCAAGAGATTTGGGACTGCTCGCTGTGCCTCTGGCTTGAATGTGAGTGCCCTTCAAGGAAAGGCAGAAATTTAAGTTGAAGATGCGTAAAGTATTTGGAAAATGCACACCAACAGTACGCTGCTGGGTCCCTTTATGCCACACAGGCGGCTGATAGGCGGATCTGCTCACGCACCTGGGGGCTGGTTGAAGAAGGTACAACATTCGGTGGAGTGTTGAGGAGGAGACACAGAATGGAAAGTCAACAACATGGAGGCCCCAGGGTGTCAGAAAGTCTTGTGGATAGAGTTTGATAAGGGACCTTGCAGCAGGATACTCGGTTGTGTAAAGGCTCCCTGGGGACCTTAGCTGTGATGGGAACAAGGCTTTGTTCCTCTCTGCCCGTGCTGGGACCCTTCCAGGTGCGTGGTGCACAGATGAATAATCAGCTGGGTCTCCCTTAGCTGTGCACTGTTCCCCGTGCGAATGTCTCCCTCAGCCGTGCGCCACTCCACGTGCAAGCATCTGCGAGCAGCTAAGCTCTCCATCTGCATCCACACTGCGGGTCTAACTACAACCGTTTTGAGTCTGAGCACTCTGCTCACTTCTTGGACTCAATTAATGTAGAAACAGCATTATCCCAACACGCCGTCCTGTATTTCCTTGTAAGAAGGAACTGTGGTAAATCCACAGAATCACAGATGCAGAACAAACTTCTAAAAGTCTATGGTTGCTCACAATGTTAGTGATGGCTAACATTTCAAGCCCTAGATCCTGGCTATGTTGTGTGAATTATATCGTTTAACTCCCTCTACTGACCTTTGAGGTAAGGAAGCAGTAGCTGATGATGTAAACGTGAGGCTTTTGAGAGACTGAGTTGCTCATGGTGGCCATTCAGAGACCAGGAGTCTCTGGCATCCTGATTCCTGACTTCAGGGCTGTGTCCTTTGCCAGGACCTTGGGGTGCCCAGCCCCTACACAGCAGAGAGGCTGCACCAACTGAAAGCTGGTTTTTGTTACAAACCATTGATTTGCCTTTTATTCAAGTCAAAAACAAACAAAATTTGGTGCAAGGCACCCTCACTGTTAAAGTCAAGTTAAGTCCACTCATGGCTCAAGTCACACAACTTGAACTTCAGGGTCTGTCCTTAAGAAAACATGGTGTCGGGGTGATTTCTTTGGCCTGTGTTGCACTCAGGAACACTTCTGTTCCCATTAACTGTCACTGTAAGGGTCCCCTTCTTTACTTGATAGCCTGGGAGGTAGAGGAGCACATTGATGTGACCGTATTCCATATATTGCGAGTTGTGACACCATTATGATGTTACAGCTGACTTCACTTCTTTGGTAAACTTCTTTGGTAAACTCTCAGATGTCAAGTTTCCCCGCTCATCACGGGGTGTGTATATGTTCCCCACAAGGTAGGCACGTCCCGAAAGACCATCCAGAAACTCGGTCCAGTGCCATTCTACAACATTCCAGAAAATTGTGAACGTGACTAGAAAGTAGTTAGATTGCTAATAAACCTGGATTTGAATGTGTGTCTGGTGGGCACAAGAAACTAGGATAAGCCCATGAAGAATCTGAGGGGGACCAGTAGATGGACTGGGGACGTGTGCATGGAAACCATCCTGTGGTGGTTGAAACTCACTTCTCTCCCTGCCTCCACTCCCCAGTCCTGCAGGGAGGTTTTTTACACTGGGATTCAGATCAGGTCCTGTTTCATCCTAAAGCCCTGCAATGCCTTCTTCCCGGGGTACTACTCACAAAAACCTAAAACCTGACAGGCTGCCGGGGTTTTGGGGGGGGGGTGTCTCTCCCTTCCTTTCCGGCTATCAGGGCGGACCCACCACACTGGGCTGGTATCTCTTTCTTAGAAGGGCTGATTTCAGACTTCCCTTGGGATGTTTATACCTTCTGTTTCCTCCCGCATCCACTATTCGCAATCCTTTGCACCTCTTCATCTTGCTTCAGACCACCTATCACGGTCTGAAATCCTACACATTTAAAAACTTTCCTCCTTTCCCTCCATATAATGTGAGCCCCGTGAGTGCAAGAATTCGGTCTTGTTTGCTAAGTAACCTCATTACCTAGAACAGGACCTGACGTGTAGTTTGCTCTCAAGAACTATTTTCGTATGAATAAATATTTAATTCATTTTGTGTAGTTAACATTTAAGACGGAGCAAAGGTTGAAATATATGTATACTCTTGACGCGTTTGTATCCATCTTTCATTACAGTCGTGTTTTAATGAAAAAGGGGCTTGATTTCTGCCTATTTTCTTTTCACCTGAAGACCATTAATATATTCCTTTTGTTTCATAAACGAGTCTTAAGATTAAGGGAAAGAATATTCACACTCATTTATTGATTTAAATATTCAGTAGGGAATGGACAATCTTACTTGTGTTGTTCACATTAAAAAAAAAAAAAAAAAACAGATGAAAACGCCTTGGTATTTACATTTTAACACCAGCAGTTCTGGACAGGATGTGGGAGGCGTGGGGGCCAGGCAGGGGCATCTAATACTTGTAACGTCTGCATTACCAACATGTGTGCAACCATCCGGCTCCCTTAGAAGACGATAAATTAAATACCTTTCTCTCAAGTTCACTCTCCCCCCGCCCCCAGGCTTTTGCAATTATATGTTAGATGAAATGAGCATCCTTTTGAAACTCTTAACAAATCAAAAGCTACAAGTACAGCAGCAGAAGTAACCACTCACTCACTTTCTGAATTGTTTAAAAAAATGTGCACTGAGTGTTTTGTTTGACTGTTCGTTTTTCTCTCCCTTTTTCAGAAATTGAAAAGGGAGGATGCGGGGATCCCGGGGTCCCCGCCTACGGGAAGCGGACTGGCAGCAGCTTCCTGCACGGGGACACGCTCACTTTCGAGTGCCAGGCGGCCTTCGAGCTGGTGGGGGAGAGGGTCATCACGTGCCAGCAGAACAACCAGTGGTCGGGGAACAAGCCCAGCTGTGTGTGTGAGTGCCGGGCGTCCCCAGGCGTCCATCCTTATCCCTTGGCTAATGCTGTAAGAAGGAGGCACCACAGCATCCGTCTGGGTGTCAGTGCCTGGTTCTTGTAGGTAAAGGGTTTTAACAAGTAGAACCAAGCACTTCACTGCAGTTGAAAAGCAAGATTTATTTTGTGACTAAACGTAGCGTGGCCTGGAAAGTGTATTCGGAATTGTCAGACCCCAGACCTAAGTCCAGCAGGCGACCTCCCCAAAAAGTACACGTGTCCATACATACGTGTGCACACATGCACGTAAAGTGATTTCAAGTCACACCCTTAAGAGATAAATGATCCAAGAGATCTTTATATTATCCCCGTGGTTCATTGGTCTGCTTTTCTGAGCTATTATTTGTTACCCTGTAACTGATAAAAAATAAGTAACTTGAGAACCTGCATTTTAAAAGCCAACGTAAAATAAAAACAGAAAGGCGACATGAATAAGCACCCATACGATTTTCCGGAAATTGTTCCCACGAGGCAGGTGTGCCTTTTGCTATGAGCGCCCGCCCTTCTGAAGGCCGAAGGCCCCACTAGACACTGTCTGTTGGGCCCCCGTCCCGGAGGCCGGCGGGGAGCCCCTCTGAGCCCAGCCGGCGCCCGGCCACGGCCGGCCCGCGGTGGCCCAGGGGACACTGTGCTCACGACTCGGGGAGAGGCGGGGCGTTCAGCGGCAGAGCTTCGGGTCCGCGCCTGTGCGAGACCGTCTGCCACACGCTTGTGTCTCCGCAGTCTCGTGCTTCTTCAACTTCACGGCGTCGTCGGGGATCATCCTGTCGCCCAACTACCCCGAGGAGTACGGCAACAACATGAACTGCGTGTGGCTCATCATCGCCGAGCCCGGGAGCAGAATCCACCTCATCTTCAACGACTTCGACGTGGAGCCGCAGTTCGACTTCCTCGCCGTCAAAGACGACGGGGCTTCCGACGTCACGGTCCTCGGCACGTTCTCGGGCCACGAGGTGCCGTCGCAGCTGGCCAGCAGCGGCCACGTGGTCCGCCTGGAGTTCCAGTCCGACCACTCCACCACCGGCAGGGGCTTCAACATCACCTACACCAGTAAGCCCGCCGCCGCCCGCCCCGGCCCGGCCCGGGCCGCCGCCCAGGGGTCTGTCTCCTCGGCGCCCCACGGCCGCACGCTGCGTAGTGACGGTGCCTCACGGCCACACGCTGTGTAGTGACGGGGTCCACGGCCTCACGCTGGCTGCGTAGTGACGCCGCCTCACGGCCACACGCAGCGTAGTGACGGGACCCACGGCCTCACGCTGCCGGGCCTCACGGCCTCACGCTGCGTCGTGACGGCGCCTCACGGCCACACGCTGGCTGTGTAGTGACGCCGCATCACGGCTTCACGCTGCGTCGTGACCGGCACACTTCCGTGACCGGCACACTTCCTCGCTGTGTCCTGAGTGCCATTACGTGGTGTCTGGGACACCTGTACCATAGGGACTAGCTCGTGGGCCTGTTCC
Organism: Hyaena hyaena; assembly: GCF_003009895.1. Lineage (NCBI taxonomy): Eukaryota > Metazoa > Chordata > Mammalia > Carnivora > Hyaenidae > Hyaena > Hyaena hyaena. The sequence goes on from NW_024081178.1 coordinate 87,426, forward strand.
TTTCTGTCTGGTTTTCTCCTTCCTTCGTCCCTCCCATCCTCCCTTCCTCCCTCCTTTCCTCCCTCCCTCCCTCCCTTCCTTCCTCCCTCCCTTCCCCCCTCCCTTCCCCACTTCCATTCTTCCTTCTTTCCTTTCTTTCTTTCCCTCCCTCACTTCCTCTCTTCCTTCTTTCCATCTCTGCATCCATCCATCCACCTGTGCAGCACGCTCCATGCAAAAACTACTCTAGTAAATGGATGGGGCCATTTGAGGGCAGGAGCCATGGATTAGAGCACCAGTACTAGTATATACTTAGTGAATTTTGGTAAAACAGCTCTCTCTCCCTCTCTCTCTCTCTCGCTCTTTTTTTTTTTTTTTTGTCTCAGAGTCCTCATTTGCAAACCAGATTGTATTTAACAATAATTACTTAAATGCATTGTTAAGGTAACAACATTAAGTATGAGTTATAAATCATAATTTACTGGCTGCCTGCTTCTCTTAGATCCTGTGCTTAGGATTTCCCAGTAATTATTTATTTCATTTAATATTATAGAAGCTCTGGGATGTAGGCTGGGCGTTCCTTATCTGAATTAGGATGTGTAATCGTATCATCAGAGTATCTGCCAGGGGGCAGAAAAAAACACTAGAGCCAAGGTTCTAGCCCAGATGTGTCTGATCCCAAATCTTTCTAGCACCTGCCATATATCTTTTTTTTTTTT